>NC_081840.1:211969114-212060856 GCF_963259705.1 Myotis daubentonii | reverse complement strand
CAAAAATGAAACAAAGGTTTGCTACATCAATTTAACAAATGTATTATCTAAACCATTACTTCGTCATTTATAGGTTTCTGATGGGGGAAAAAAAATCAATGGGTCCAACCTAACAGTTTGCATTATGTTGCACAAATAAGTTATACAAATTAGCCTAGAGCCACTTCTTTCAATAATGTGTGCAAAAATATTCTAAGGTAACATTTTATAGGGTATGGATTTTTTGAGGTTTCATTTGCTCAAATATACATTTAAATAACTGCTCACTAAGGACTCTGGCTAATTCAAAGATGGAAAAATTATAAGTTCAGATTCTCATAAATATGAATAAAAACAGAATAATTTCTCCATGTGTTGGAACCTCTGGTTAATCATTAATATCGCTGTGGCTAAGTAAAGACTGGGTGTTAATAAGCAACAAAATGCACAAGGCCTAGTCTCCAGCTCCTTCCATGAGTGAAGAAGTGTCCGTGATGTTTGCTGTCCCCTTATCAATTTTGCTTCTGTGAAAATGTCTTCTACTTTCTTCCTACCTCTCTGTCCATTCACTTCTTTTGAGGGTTTTTTTCTAGATCCTTTTCAACTGAATGAATTTTAAAACCCTTTATTTGACATGTAAAGCATAAATTCCACAATACCCAGGAACTGACTTACTGACCCACAGGCATCTTAAGCTCAACACCAAATATAGTAAACTTACGTGTGTTCTCTCACCTCCTATGTCTTGTTCCGCTTTATTCTCTTTGTCATACCAATATCTTACCAAAAGCACACCAACATGTTATTGAGACTTCCTGATCATTAGTTTCTTGAATTAACTTTTATTGAAAGTGTACTCTACCCCAAGCAGTGTGTGAGGCATTGAGCAGAATAAAAGCACTTCCTGTTCTTGGGTAACATCTAATCAAGCGGGAGAGAAATGTTTTAATGACGTAAGAAAAATGGCTGAGGAAGAACGTCACTGGGATTCTGTGACAGCATTTAAGTCGCTATTATGTCATCAAGTTTTGCTAAGTTTACCTTAAAATAAATGCAGAACAGACCATGTCTCACCACCTCCAGACAATTTTTCACTGGTTTGTTGAGGAAGCCTTCTACGTCGTATTTCTGATTCTACCCTTGCCTCCCATATACCACAAATGATATTGTGAAAACATAAATCGGGTCATATTCTTTCCCTGCTTAATACTCTCCAGTAGCCTCCCAACTTATTGTAAAATCCTACTCGCTTACATTTACCTGCTCTAGAGCCCGTTCACCATTGTGAAGTTGTTGTCTACCCCAATGCTTCTCCACATTTTATCTCTAGTCTCTGGTGCCATTGCCATTCCTCCAGTATGCTTCGGCACATTACTATCTCTTGGATTTTACACTTAATATTTTGTTCTCCTAGGATTCCTTTCTCAGGATATTTATACGGCTTAGTGCTCAAATTTCCTACAAATACTGATAATGGCAACTATCGAAGATACTTTTTCTTACCATTCTATAAAAAGAAGCCTCTACTACTTGCTTTCATCTTGTTTTTCTTTACTTTATTTTTTTTTAAAAGCCTTACTGCCACTCTGGTTGGTGTGCTCAGTTGGTTGAGCATCATGCCATGCAACAAAAGGTCACCAGTTTGGGTGAAGACGTGGGGCAAGGGGCAGGGGTGGGCTGAAGGGATCAATGGCGGGGGTAAGGGGGCATATATAATACTTTCAACAATAAAGATTGAAAATGAAATTAAAAGGTCACGGGTTTGATTCGAGGTTTGGGCACATGCTCAGGCTGTGGGCTCAATCCCCAGTAGGGGGCATGCAGAAGGCAGAGGATCAATGTTTCTCTCTTCTTTCTTCTCTCTCTAAAATCGATAAAAACATTTTTTTAAATAAAAAAAATCACTATCGCCAACTAACATTTATTTTTTTTTTCATTTTTGTTCTCCCCACACAGCAAGGGCTTTGTATACTCTCTTCATTCTTATATTTTCAACCCCTAGAATACTGTCTTACACAAAGGAAATTCAAAATAAATATCTATCAAATGAAAAAAAACAATATTCTCAAACAAATTATGAACACAATCGAAATAGTATTAATGACAATGAGTGAGGAGTAGGGAATTTATGAGGGAGCTTTATCAAAGTTCATTTAAACTGCTATCTTTCTCCAATTACACTTCAATACTATACCCAATCCTTTGGATGGGGGAAAATTCTAACAAAGCTCTCTTAATGATTCTGATTTTAAAAATCTCTCCCCCAGATGTGTTAAGCTCTTGAGCTTCCACTAGCTCCAAATGGCATAATTGTCTTCATGGGGCTTCACAGACACTCAAGAGCTATTTTTGACAATTAGCAAGACAAGATGAGTTATGAGATCACAGTTAATGTGACAGTTCAGAGTAAATGCTTGATGCATTACAACTCATCTGGGAGGAAGTAGGCAAATGATGGATAGACTCCTAATGCCTAAGAAACTACTCCACAGGGAGCTACTGAAAACAGTAAGGTCAGAACAGATCCTGGTATCCTTGGAGCTCCAATGTAAACCCAGCAGTAAGATGAGCATAGGTGGATCTATATAAGCGTGCTTATCACAGTAGCTACAATTTCGCAGGAGAAACTCAGGTGGACAGGAAGTTTAGTTTCATTTTGATCTTTGAACTTAACTTCCAATATGAAGCCCCACTTCACCACTGGGCAGAAATTAATCTTTTTGCTGTTCCTCATCCTCTTCCTTGAAACGGATTCTAAAATCTAGAGCCTTTATACAATGGCAAGGTATGGAATGAAGATAGAATCAACTTTATCAAATGAATTTATTACAATTTATTGAACATAATCTGCCAGTGAGGGCATTCACTAAGTGTTAACTCTGACTGTGTGGCCACTTCTCAGCTTTCTCTCAATTGCAGACTTTTAGGTCTTGTTTTGAAATCATTATAAATAGGAAAGTTTTTACTATTTTTGTACAAGTGTTAGAGCAGTGGTTCTCAACCTTGGCTGCACATTAGAATCACCTGGGAATCTTTTTAAAATCCTGATTTCTGGGTCTCATCCTCCGGAAATTCTGTTTCTTTGTTACTAATGTTATGGCCCTCACCCCACAACAAAAAAGAAAACAGAATTTCCAGAGGATGAGGCCCAGAAATCAGGATTTTAAAAAGATTCCCAGGTGATTCTAATGTGCAGCCAAGGTTGAGAACCACTGTGTTAGAGTGTTATGTATAGTCCTTTCCCACACCCCCTTTTCTGCTGCTCCTAAACAAATGGAGTTTGTCACCTACAGAACATCCTACGTAGCTGTCTACCCAAATGCACAGTGTTCACAACATTCTGGCCACTCCTGTGAGACTCATTCTGTTGCTTCTGTACTTTTCTGGGAATTCCCTGCACCTGTCCAAAATCCTGTCCCCCCAAACATATCACAATATTATATGTTCTTGGGGACTCTCCTCTCCTCTGCTCTTGCAGAAATGCTATGAGATTTACAAAGTTCACTTGGTTTTACGTTGAACTCTTTCCAGAATTCCAGACCAGAAACCTTTAAAATCTCAGGGACAGAAAATCTTACTCGAAAATAATCATTTTTACCAAAAAAATATATTCTCTTTGCCTGGATCTTTTCTGTTTCTCCTCACTCTTTCTACCTTCATCTTAAAAAAATCCATGCTTCTCTTCTTTGAGACAATAAGAACTATCTAAAATGGTCAAAGAGAGTGACTTTGGGATGGTGGCAAAGGGCAAAAAAAAAAAAATACAAGGAACAACAATAAGGAATGGAAATAATTTCAAACTTAGAGTAGTCAAAATCATAGTGACAGAAAGTAGAATGGTCATTGCCAGGGGCTCAGAGAAAAGAATAATGGAAAATTATTATTTAATGGGTGCAGAGTTTCAATTTTATAAGATTAAAAGAATTATGGAGATGTATGGTAGTAATGATTAGACATTATGCTTGTATTTAATATCACTGAACTTTACACTTAAAAATGGATGAGATGGGAAATTTTATGTATTTGGCCATAAAAATTTTGAGAAAAATATGCTGTTTTGTCACATAGAGGAGTATGGAACATGTATCAGTGATACCTAGATTTTTGATGCCCCAAATCACCCTAAACATTGCTTCCTCGAATAATCACTGCTTTCCTTGCCACTCACAACTTCCCCTTTCCCCCTGCTTCCCCCCATCCCCACCACACAGTTAGGAACCTCTATGGTACCTTAATGCAGAATTCTGTTTTTTAAAATTATATACTGAAGTAAAAAAATATAGCCCTAACCGGTTTGGCTCAGTGGATACAGTGTCGGCCTGCAGGCTGAAAGGTCCCAGGTTCAATTCCAGTCAAAGGCATGTACCTTAGTTGCGGGCACATTCCCAGTAGGAGGTGTGCAGGAAGTGGCTGATCGATATTTCTCTCTCATCGATGTTTCTGACTCTCTATCCCTCTCTCTCTTCCTCTCTGTAAAAAATCAATAAAATATGTTTAAAATATATATATCAAAAGCCTACTTTTCCTCAGGAGAGAACTAAACAATTTATATAACAAGAGGATGTTATGGAAAGTATTTAAGGATCAAATATTATGGAAGAGTAGTAGTGGATAGTCCTGTTGGGGAAATATTTTGGCCTAAACAGACCTTAGGCTATTGCAGAGTATAGTATGCAGGCCTAAACTCAGACTAAATCAGTTATGCAAAGTCAATAGGCTTATATTAGTTAGAGTGAGTAACAGTGCTGCTATGACAAAAGAAATTCTTCAAATCTTAATGATTTGACACAATAAAATCTATCTCATGCAGTCAAAATAAAATGTGGATGTCTCTGTTTGGGTAGATTTCCTAGTGGCTTGCTTCTCAGTAGCCACTCAGCCTAGGGGATCCAGGCCATTTACATATTGGCCCACCAGTCTCAATATTCAGACCATTGTGTCCATTGCATAACACAGATTTTTTTTATTGTGCTCAATCTGCAAGGGAAACACTTCACTTCCACCCTCATGCCAATGGACCAAATTTATGTAACCCACCTAAATTAAACAGCTAAAACATGTAGTCTTATTATAATGTAATTCTTCAGTGAATGCATAGCTTTATCTCTCCCTGGAGATTTTTATGACCAACTTTTTGTAAGACATAAAGAGAGGGTAGAGATTTTAATAAAAATAAGATCTCTTAATAGCAGCTGTACATCAAACTATAGGCTAGCTGGCCAGAGAATGAAGCATTCAAATGAATGATGGTCAAGCATTTGTCTTGCTTGTAGTTCCTACCTTCACTGATAATAGTAACATCTTGGAAAAGTATAATGGACAGTAGTATGTTAATAACAAATAAGTGTCAAAGGAATAGAAATTAGATAAAATGAATTATTCTGTAAAGTAGCCTAGGTTTAAATATTAAGCCCTCAAACAACCTTGACAGAAAGACCATATCTTTATTACAGATTGAATCCATGTTTATGCTAGAGGATTCCCCATCTATTTTTTTAATTCTCCACCATGTCCAACCACCACCACCACCAACAAACAACCACAGACACACACACACACACACACACACACACACACACACACGAATATGCACACACACATGCATGCGCACACACATGAACACACACATGCATGAATGCACATGCACGCACACACACACACGAACATGCACAGAAGGGCACAAAAACAGAATAGAAGAAAGATGCTGAGTTTTGTCGGAAACAGAAAAGGCAGGTGAAATTCTGAGAAGGAAGCAGAAAGGAAACAGGAGGTCTGACTGATCTCTAATACTAGTGAATATCAGGAAAATGTTTAAGTGAAAAAACAGGGGGCGCAGGATTTTTCAAGTAACACTTTGAAATGGAAAGAAAAAATAGCAATAAGGTAGAAAAAAAGATGATTGTTCTGATTTTCATGCTAGGACTTAAATTTAGCTCTTGAAATTTTCCTACTCTAAGAGTTTTGACATTTAAAAAAATAAAGAACTTTTACAAAGTTAGAGATTTCCTGTTGCATTTAAGGCACTCTGTGTGTTCAGTAAATGTCAGAATGCCATTAAGTGGCCTTCACAGACGTGCAATTTTATCCTCTTCCTGTGGGCTCTTAATGCAGTGAGTGCTTCAGGGAGTACAAGGAAAAGCCTGGGGCCCTGGCAAGAAGTGAGTTTTCAAATCCTTACAGTTGGGCTGGCATTTTAATATTGTGTCATTAAGAAAATGACTCTCAATTAGTGTGGTACTTAACCTCTCTTACTTTGTTTTTACAAGACCCATCTCTCCAAAATTCCCACCCACAAAGTATATTCTTTTAGTTAGAAAAGTGTTTAAAACTTAATACCTGAAAAACAGCATTTTATCATATTGCTTTCATTATATGACATATCCAAGTGTGTTGCTAGGCAACATGCTATGGCTTTTGGAAAACTGCATAGTACTTTATAATAGATTACTTTAGAGGCACTTTTTCAAAACAAATATAATAGAGTTATCTAAAAGCATCTTCTGAAATTCTATATCAAATTTTTTTAAGTCAACATCTCTAAGAGTGAGGAGGAGATATTCCTGTCATATAGGCACTGCAGTTTTTATTTATTAGAGAGAGACAAAGAGACAGGGGGAGAGAAAGAGAGCATGAGTGAGAGAGAAATTAAATGTCTATAAGCAACCAAACTGCTAATGAAGATATTAACAATAAATTATTCATTAGTTAATTCTCCATTCAAATATTTCTTTGGTTAGGAAAAACATAATCATCTGGAAGAACTGAACAACAACAAAAGAATAGACTTTAAACAAATAAAACTAAAGTGAATTGCTAAAGTCTTGTTTCTGTCTACTGGTTTCCTAACTGCTCTCTTATATACAAAAATGACTATCAAACTTTAAATAAATTATTTTTTTGGTGACTAGCACCAGTCAATAATAATTTAATTCATTATGAAGAGGATTATTTCACTGAGTAGAAGTTCAGATGATATAATATCTAAAGTTTATCTTAAAATTAATTTTCTATGTCTCTATAAAAAGTTATATTTTAATCTTTAACAAAATATTTTTAATATATTTTTATTAATTTTAGTCAGGAACAGAGAGAGATAGAAACATCAATGATGAGAAAGTCATTCATCAGTTGCCTCCTGCACACCCCAAACTGGGGATCACACCTACAACCCAGACATTTGCCCTGACCCATAATCAAATTGTGACCTCCTGGTTCATAGGTCAGTGCTCAACCACTGAGCCATGCCTGCCGTGCTGCAAAATATTTTAAATAATATAGTGATATATGTTAGCTGTAGAAATTCTGAGAAATATAGAAGCATATAAAAGATAAAAGATTTATGACTCAATATATTAAAACCTAAAAAAAAGTATTAATAATTTAGCATAAATCTTATTAGGCTTTTTTTCTATATGTGTATTTCTTCATTTTTGTTTTTACTTTCCTACTCACCAAATTGATATTCTATGGTATGTCATATCATATATACAGCTTTATAGTTTACTTTTTTCAGTTAATGTTATATTCAGTGAATACTTTTCCATGTATATAAATTCTTTGAAATATATAATTGAGTAAGTTTGTGACAGCCCACCATATGGCTGTAACATAATTCATTTAGTTATTCTACTATGGGTAGAATTTTTCACCAACTTTTTATTATTATAAATAATGCTACAAAGAATGTCCTTATTCATAAATCATGATCCACATCTCTGTTGATTTCCTTAGGGTAGGTGGCTGGAAGTGAATTTACTGAGTCAAAGGCCACACACTATTTCAAGACTGTAGATACATACTCCTAGCAGTTTTTCAGTAAGAAAAAAAGTCTACTTTCTTGAAAATCCACCAGCAATGAATAAGAATGGATAATGAAACTTCATTGACATTGGATATTACTAGATTCAACATTCTGTCAGTTTGAGGAGGAGAAGGAGTCAAGTATAATTTGTGGTTTTAGTGAAACTGAAAATTTTTGTTTATTTCCATTTTTACTTCTTTTGTGGATTTGGGTACTTTGTCCATTTTTCAGTTAAAACAGTTGTGTTCTTCATGTTATTAATTTCATAAATCTTTAGCCTAACACCATTCAGAGAGCTAGTATCAGTTTGCTCTTTTTATTATAATGAGATGGAAGTTTCAGGATGCTGAAAAAGACAAGAGACTGTTTAAGCTTTTTACATATTATAGAGGGACAGCTATCTATTGGATACCATCTAGCCAAGAATTATGGTTTTCAGGAATGATACTTCCTTAGTTCTAATTGCTGTCTCATCGTTAGAAATGGACACATTCTCATTTCCCTATTCTGCCAGAGTTGCTGACTCTGACCTAGCTCTAAGGGATGGAAGAGCCATAAGATAGAGGGAGTTTCAGGGCCTGAATCACCAAGTGGAAAAGTGCTGTCCCCTGACAAAAAACACCTCCTTGGATGGTTGTGTGAGAAATATGCTTCTAAAACTCTGAGTCTTTGAAGACTTTTGGGTCCTCTTGTTATCACAGCTTTGTGTATTTAATTAATGTACTGATAACCTTTGATCCCTGAGCAGCATTCATTTCCCCATCTTCAACTCTTTGCAAAGGTAAACCCCAGTGTTCACTTGATCCTGGAGCAAACCTAGAATTTTTTACCCATAGCTCATAGCCAATCTCTGAGGTCACAGGAGGTGACAGCCTCAAAAGGAGGTGTTCTGACTCCTGACTATTTCACCTGGAGTGGAAATGATTGACTACTATGGCCACAAATAACAAATGTATTACTTCATTTGTTGGATCAATGGTGATGGACATTCCAAGATTTTTTGCTGACCTCATTTGACACTTTAAGGCGGTCTCTCTTCTTTCAGTCAAAATTTAAACAGGAAGTAGAAAATAGATTTTTTTAATAGAATTTTTAAAAGAAGTATATGTTGCCCCTACTTTAATGCTATCTTCTAGGAATTTTTAAAGCAATAATCACAGTTTTCTTTTTTCCATACCCCTATCAATTGCCTAAGGAAAAGTTAAGGAAAAAATCGGGTTACATAGTGGGGTAAGGATGCCCAGTTCTCTTAAGGAAACTTTGATTGGCTGTCTCCCAGAACAGTTGGAAACTGCTAAACTGCGTGCGTGCGTGTGTGTGTGTGTGTGTGTGTGTGTGTGTGTGTGTGTGTGTATACATGTCATGAAAAATTACTGTGGTGAGCTTTTTAATAGTTTGATTCCCACGACCTACACCATTATTTGATTTCCAAAGGTTTGAGGTAAAGATAAATATACTTAATACTTTGCCTAGATGATTCTGATTGCATTTAGTCTTAGAAACACACATTTTGAAAAATCAGTATTAAGTAATTAATTAGAAATTATTGACTACTACTATTAATTGAAAGTCACCACCATTTTACTGCTTCCTCCCTTTTATTTTTATGGAAATTAATTTTTGTTACAAATAATTTTCTCTTCACATTTCCTTAGAGATCTCTTTATAAACTTATCATGTTTTATTATATTAACAATACTTGTTTCTATGTTGCTTTTCTGGTTTTATTGCTCATCATAATTTTTTTATACCATGACCTTCCCTTCTTGAAAAAAAATTTTATTTTGATGTAAGTTTCCATTAGCTGAATATATCTTCCAGTAATTTTTTCAGGATGACTACTTAGATGATATAATTTTCATGTCTTTGCATGTCAGAGAATATCTTTCTCCTGCCCTTGACAATAAATGATGGCTTCTCTGGGTAAAGAATTCTTAAGCTGCAATCTTTTTTTCTTTCAAAGCTGCTGATGTTGCTCTATTGATTTCTGACCGTTTGTGATCACGAGGGAAAAAAATCTAACACCAACCTCATTATATCCTTTGAAAGCAACCCATCTTTTTTGTGGATATACCGGGTGTCTAAGTTTGCCTGGTACTCTCTGACCTCTTTTGATCTGATGCCTCAAATCTTTCTTCAGATCAGGAAACTTTTTAAAGTGTTTATTTGATGATTATCTCCCCACCACCTTTCTCTGCTCTTTTATTTTAATTCCAAGGAACAGAGTATTGTTTCTTCTGAATCCTTACCTGACATTGTTCAAATCTTAGTCTCCAAATGGATACTTTTAGATTTTTGTAAAATCTAATCAAATGTTAATTCCATTTTTAAATTTTGTCATAATAGTTTTATTTTTAATTGAATTTATTTGGGTGATATTAGTTAATAAGATCATATAGGTTTTGGTATAATTACAATAATCTGGTTATTATCAACAGGAAAGGATTAAAGGAAGTCTAGATAATATAGGCATGCCATTTACACAGCTTTGCTAATTTAACACTCTCCAAGTCTGTTGCTCACTGCTCAGTGGGGGATGGGACCGGACAGAGGCTATTTAGATGCATGCCCAGTAAGGTCAGTGATGTGGGAAGATGCTGATCTGTCAGTCACGCCTGAAAAAGAGTCAGTGGCCAGACTAAGCATGGCCACTGCAAGGGCACAAATCCTAAATAATTAAACTTCAGAACAGAGTCAGTCTCTCTCTCTCTCTCTCTCTCTCTCTCTCTCTCTCTCTCTCTCATAGCATTCCTGGTTCCCCTTCACGCACATGGCTTACGGCCCTGTGGGGCCCCACACAAAGGACTACTGGACTTTCATTAGCTTGGATGCTGAGCTAGACTGGCCGCAACATGGAACAGAAGCTCTGGGCGCTGGCCTTGCGTGTGGCTTTGCGGAACCACAGCTGCCCCTCTTTCAGGACTGGCTTCAGGGGCAGGGAGTTGGGAAACTGAGGAATGTAACTTCATGCATACAAAGCCTTTTACCATATCTCCTTCTCCCATGCAAATTTTAGAACATTCATTTTCTAAAGATATCACAAGTACCTTGCTCCACGAGCCCCAGGGAAGTTCGAGTCTCCAGTGTCAGCTTCAGGTGTACAATTCTACATCATTTGTGTGTTGTATTGTCTGTTTACCACCTCAAGTCACAGCTCTAAATGTTGTCATAATGCCTTTTTCCATTATTTTTATCTCAGATTTCATTTTAAAATTACAATACTCAAGATGTTATTATGATTATGAATTAGATATTTTATTAGGTCCCCCTATTCCTTCAGTAAATCTACTCCATAGTTCCTTAGTATCAGTAGATTTGCATCTAGCTTTTATGCTACTCAATCATTCTAAGATCATACTATGTATTTAATTTCTATCATGTTTATTTTTAATTATGAACTTAACAGATGTGCTGCCCTTTTATGATTTACAAATTTGTCCTTAATAAAAGCCAGGTGCATACATGCCTTCATTTTGGTCTAGGCCAAATCTAAGAGAAGAAATTCTGGAAACTTCCCCTCCATTTTCATATAGAAAGCATGCCAATTATTCTTTCTCAGGCTTATGTTGAGTATTTTGGTAAACTTTTTAATAAATAAATAACAACATTTAGTAATAATCCTTGGGAAACTTCTTTGAATCTTTGATAGAAAAAGAACAAGGCATTATAGTTAAAACTTGAGAGACCATGATAAACATCTACCATGACAGAGTTTTATGCTCAGTTACCAGTACTTAATTTAAATTATTTTTTAAAAATTAATATATTTTAATTCTAAGCTATCTTAAATAATTCAGAGTTTCCATGAAGGATGATGCTTATATATAATTTTTGCTTGCTTTTGTTATCTATATATATAAAAGCCAAGTGACCAGAATGACTATGATGTGCACTGCGGCCAGCCAACCTCCCCCTGGCCGGCCCTGCCCCTGATAGGCCCCCCACAACCCCAATTGGGGGCAGGGCCAGCCAGCCAACCTCCCACATCCCCTCCCCCTAGCCGGCCCAGCCTTGATCAGCCCCAATTGGGGTGGGCTGGCCAGACCTCACCCATGCAGGAATTCATGTACCGGTCCTCTAGTTAAATAATAATTACTCTGCAAATAATATTTTCCTTTGAATATTTATTATTATTAAATTTATTTTAACCTAAAGTCACATTTAGAAGAGCCAAATAGACCCCTGAATGGAAGTCCCCAGGTGGGGTCAATAGTAAATGGTGTATGACTTGCTGCCTATTATGAAGTTTTCTAACATTAATTATGCATGCCAAAAAATCTATGTGTGTATAAGTCATGGTTCTCTAGAGAAACAGAACCAATAGAATGTATATTTATATAGAAATATTTATAAGGAATTGGCTCACATTACTATGGAAGCTGACAAGTCCCCAGTCTGCAATGTGGGCCAGCTGCCTAGATACTCAGGAGAGCTGAAGGTGCAGATGAAGTCTAAAGGCAGTCAGCTGGAGAACTGCCCCTTGCTCAGGGAGGACAGTCCTTTTGCTCTATTTAGGCCTTCCTTTAGCTGATTAGATGAGGCCCATCCCCATCGTGAAAGGCTAGCTAGTTACTGAAAGCTCTTCTATTTAAATGTTAACATCATATGAAAACACACTCTGAGTTAACACATAAAACTAAACATCCTATCTAATAATAGACAAACATGGTAATTAACCGTACCTCTGACATGCTTCCCATTGGCTAATCAGGGGGATATGCAAATTAACTGCCAACCAAGATGGCGGCCAGGAGCCAGGCAGCTGAAGCAAACAGGAGGCTTACTTGCTCCAGTGATGGAGGAAGCCAAGGTTCCCCGCCTGCCACTTCCGGCCTCTGAGCTGCACTCTAAGCAACTATGTTGCAATTATAGAAGCTAAACAAACCCCAGAAACCTGCTTTCAGCAGCCGAGGTCTCAGAGCTGGAGCCGAGCCTCAGAGCTAAAGCTGACTCTCAGCTCCAGTGACAGCCATAGAAGGTAAATAAATCCCAGAATAAAAAGAAAAAAGGAGAGGTTGGGAGCTTGAGTCACCCGCCAGCCTAAAAACGGCCCTCAGCCCCTCACCCACACTGGCCAGGCACCCCAGTGGGGACCCCCACCCTGAAGGGGGTGCGACCAGCTGCAAACAGCCATCATCCCCTCATCCAGGCTGGCCAGGCACCCAAGCGGGACCCCCAGCCTGATCCGGGACACCCTTCAGGGCAAACCAGCCAGCCCCCACCCGTGCACTAGGCCTCTATCCTATATAGTAAAAGGGTAATATGCAAACTGACCCTAACAGAAGAGTGACTGGGAATGACTGGTCACTATGACACACACTGACCACCAGAGGGCAGACACTCAATGCAGGAGCTGACCGCTGGTGGTCAGGGCGCTCTCACATGGGAGGAGCTCTACTCAGCCACAAGCCAGGCTGATGGCTGCCAGTATAGCGATGGTGGTGGGAGCCTCTCCTGCCTTCTCAGCAGCACTAAGGGTGTCCGACTGCAGTTTAGGCCTGCTCCCCGCTGACAAGTGGACATCCCCCTAGGGCTGCTGGGCTGCCAGAGGGATGTCTGATTGCCATCTTAGGCCCAATCCCCTGGGGATCGGGCCTAAGCCAGCAGGTGGTCATCCCCTGAGGGGTGCCAGACTGCGAGAGGGCACAGGCCGGGCTGAGGGATCCCCACCCCCCGCGAGTGCACAAATTTTTGTGCACCAGGCCTCTAGTCATCATAATAAAAGGCCTAGAGGCATCACGACTGAAAGGACCAAACAACCAGTCACCATGAGGTGCATGGAGTACCTCTCAGGCCCTCCCCTGTGGCCCACATGCTCCAATAGCAGCAAGACTGGCGGCCAGCAAGTGGGTGGGGCGGTAGGCAGGTGGGCGGGACTGCAAGCGCAGATAGGCCTGCAAGGGCGGGGAGGGCTGTGAGCGCGGCAGGGCAGCAGATGGGTGGGCAGGGTGGGAGCGCAGCGGTGTGGCAGGTGGGTGGGCGGGGTGCGCACCGATGGGCGGGGCTGTGCGATTTCATGTGTTGATCCTCTAGTAGTGTCATAAAGGGAAAATCATTATATACAGTCCAAAGATCTGAGTCAATTTATTTAACCCATTTTATTCACCACATACTTCTCAGTAAAGTAAGAATAATAACACACACTAAAGGGTTATGAGGATGAAATAACATGATAGATTGAAGCACAGGGTGCAAGCCAAAAATGGATAAGTAACCAGAGTCAGGAAAATTTCCCTGAAATAAAAAAAGGAAGGAAAGATACAACTTGATCTCTGGGGAATATGAGAGAAGAATCAGGAAAGGAAACCTAATATTAGTTGATTCTCTATAGGTTTCCAATATACTCTCTCAATTAATTTTACATTTCTGAGCGAGGTAATTTCTAAATGAGGCAGTTAGTATGTTGGTTAACAACAGTGGCGTTTATGCACATAAACCTGGGTTACTGTCAAGCCTCAACAATTACTGGTGCATGAGCTTGCACATGTCACCTAACACTGTGAGTCTGAATGTCATCATCTGTAAAAGTAGAAATAAGAAGTGCTTTTCCTTCCTAGGGTGGTTGGGAAGGATTGTAATATAATACATGTAAGCACTTGGCAAAATGCCTACTATAGAGAAAGAGTTCAATTAGTTGTAGCTTTTTTTTATTATGATGATAAATATGAATAGTCAGACCCTCCTTGTTATGTAAGCCTAAAAAATAACATAAACTGTTAATGAAAATTCATATATTGAGTAGACATACGTATATCTGTTAAAATACTAGATCAACAATGAAAAATTACAAGCCAGTTAGGTTGATATTGTTACTTTCCAGAAACTGACTTCCTGAGTTATATCAATTCTAAAATGTGATAAAAAACAAATATGGGATGACCATCGTTATTAGATTTCAGTACCTCATGGGAAATTTCACTTTAATCTGCACAGCCTCTTGACAGTTAACCTCTATTAAATTTAAAGAATGTTTTCAACATTGTTTCTGAGGTTTACTAATAAATAGAAAAAGAGAATGAAATCCAAAAATATAATGTTCTCAGGGGCAAGATTCAAAAAAAAATCATAAAATCAAGTTATCAAGTTAACACTGTGTTTTGTTTCATTTCCCATCAACAATGAAATTTTGTATTTAACTTACTTTAAATTTTCAATATGTGCTATTAACACAGTTGTGTATTTGTAGGAGAGAAAGGTTTATTCTGCCGGGAGCCAGTCCATCCTTGCTGTTTCAAGGGACCTGGCATATATGGCATACGGTTCTTAATATGTTGGCTCACCTTCTTGGCGCTGTGTTTTAACCAAGGTCACCTCTCCGAGAAAGGTTGAATCCCTAAGTAGGGATTTTCCCCTGAAGTTAGGGAGGGAATAAAACCCCTCAACTAAGTGCCAGGTGGGTAATTTATCACTTTAACTACGAACAAATCATGCTTAAACTACATAATCTTTACTCCCTGGAATGGAGATAAGAAACACCCTAACCTTTGGAATAGAGATTGATGGGATTGAATCAACTGGTATAAATACAGATGTAACAAGACAGAAAGAGACAGAGCTTAGAAGAGAATTCAGAAGACAGAACCTACACGGAGCCTGGAGACAGAAGAACTTCACTGGAGAGAACATGGCAAAAGATCCTGGACTGAACCTGACTATAGAACATGGCAAGAGAACCTGACTAGAACATGGTGACTGAACCTGGCTGGAGATCTCAGACAGAACCTGGCTGGAGAACCTAGCGAGGGAACATGGCTACAGAACCTCGCTGGAGATCCGAAGCAGAACCTCTCTGGAGATCGAGACCAGAACTTGGCTGGAGATCCGGGCTAGAGATCCTGGCTAGGCTGCTGATCAACTGAACGCTGTCTCCGTGTCATTCCTTCTTCGCCAACTCCGTCCACACCTTTGGGGACCCCTGGACCTGCTGGGGTTGGACCCCGGCATTATTCCACATTAGGTTAATCAGCAATTGGAAGTCAAATCTGATGACATTAAATTAAAAAAAAAAAGAGAGATAGAAATTACAGCACACAAATTGAGTCTAACTCCACAATTAACAAGGGGAAATGATTAACAAAAGTATCATAAGTAATGTTCATAAACCTTTTCATAAACTTTGGCTATGCAGAGAACAAACAGTGAAAATATACCTCTTATCTTTTGAAACACATTTATTAGGCTTAGAAACAAGATATATATTATGTATACCATTGCTACAGTGAAAAATTACAATTGTTGCTTGAAAAAATCATTAAAATGTAAAAAAAAAATGTAGTTAACCCATGAGTTGATTATTTATCTCATGAATATGTTCGTGGGAATTTGAATACCTATATGGTGAATAGAATTAAGGTAGGCAGTGTTTGAGAGAGAGAGAGAGAGAGAGAGAGAGAGAGAGGGAGAGAGAGAGAGAGAGAGAAAGAGAGAGAATCTAGAGTGTGAAAGAGCTACAGACATGAGAGGGAGAGAGAACAGAGCTAGTTAAAAGCAGGCCCAACCCCAGGACTACACAAAAAGATTCAAGTGGAAATTAGAGAAATGATTTCCGTGCGTTTTAATCTATGTCAAGCCAAATAATCTGATGTGTGGGCTTTAGAGAATAATCCTAAAAAAAAACCCTGTCAATTTGAAAATTGATTTTAAAAGACGAAATGGCCTCAAAAAATGAAAAGGTGGCAATTACCTGAAATCTCAGGTGTTCATTTTAATTCATGGCAGGCTTCTGGCTGTGTGAAATACTTGAAAAGAATTTTATGTTTTTTCTTCCTTCTATCCTCTTCATCATATAAGAACATTATTGCCTATGTGTTGTTGTTTTTCAATAACTAAAAACAGGATAAGACACTGATTTTTTTAATAACAAAGATCAGTATACTACACTACCTGATCTTCTCATGTTCAAAAAATAATAATAATAACACTTCATTAATATCCTTCCACCTCTAAAATGGAAGGAGATCCAATTGGTTAAAAGTCCCAATGATGTGTGTCCTTAACCAATGATGTGTCTGTCTCTCTCACATCCATGTTTCTCTCTCTCTCCCCCCCCCCTTCCACCCTCTTTAAAAATCATTGGGAAAAATATCCTCAGGTGAGGATTAACCAAAAAAATAAAGAAGTGCCACCCTCCTTTGTGATCAAGCACTATAGAGAAACTAGGTATCTATATCAGTCAGTCTGGAAACTGTAAGGACAAATACAAGTTAAATAAGTGGCTTACTTCTCCCTGTTGAAAATGAGGAAAGAGATCTCCCTCCCTTTCTTTTTCTTAGAGCAGTGGTTGGCAAACTCATTAGTCAACAGAGCCAAATATCAACAGTACAATGATTGAAATTTCTTTTGGGAGCCAAATTTTTTAAACTTAAACTATATAGGTAAGTGCATTGTTATTAACTTAATTAGGGTACTCCTAAGCTGGCCTTTGCTAAAAACGTCCTCAATCTGATTGAGGAACATTCGCTGACGTCGACCCCTTCCTACCCTCCCATCCACACTCATCTTGTATACTTGTTTCGTCTATCTCCTTTCCGAAAACCGACTTCTGCGCATGGGCCACGAAGTTTCAATCACACTGTATCTGCACGCCTGCACATGGTATTTTGTGGAAGAGCCACACTCAAGGGTCCAGAGAGTCGCATGTGGCTCACAAGCCACTGTTTGCTGACCACTGTCTTAGAGTATTTACCTTAGAAAATGTACATATACTTTCTCCTCTCTTTGAAATGTTTGTAAATCTGGGAGACTAGTGGGCTTTTGTCAACTTTCTGATCTAGGTCTTTCTCAAGGACCTGGGAGCTAGCTCTCTGAATTGAAAAAATTAAAGGAGAGAGCACCCCAATATTCCAATTTCTGTGGAGGGGTAAGAGCCTAATTAGGTAGGTGTCTTGATTCAAGTTGCAAAACTACTTTCTGCCATAAAGTTATGATTGTTTGTTTCTCCAAATACAAACAATTAGCTGACATAGATGATCACCCCACTTGCCAGATAAAGTTAAGATGAATTCTGTGGCAAATGGCGCTGTGAAGTCCTCTTACCTAAGGACCAGTGGCTTTAATCTTGGAACGTGTATTTATTGGGTTATACCTAATTGACTTTATAAAAGGGTGAGATTGCTTTCTGTCTTTGCAGTATCTTAGTGGATTGCGTGTGATGTGCATCACATTCTTATTTAATGCTTATTTAACAATAAAATGGTGCATTTTTTTCTTTACTGTATTTGTGGAGAGGTTTTCTAGGTTGACAAAAAAAAATTGTTTTTAATTCTATTTTCCCAACAAGATCAGCTCATGGTTTTGAGTAGGAGATGGGGCAAGGTATCTTAACTGGCCTACATAAGTATTTTTGAGAAACATGGACAACTTTGTATTAATATACACTTATAAATTTGAATGGCATTTTCACTGACATGAATATCTAATTATCCAGGACATAGAATTGGTCTTTTCTTCACCAAGTTGGATTATGTACCATTTCTTTTGATATTTCATTGAAATATTTTCTTGGTGGTTCCCTGCTTTAAGTTAAAACAACCTTTCTCTAAAGGGTGAGGAAAAGGGGACCACATGTAATTATGCTAACATTTATTTTAAAAAAGAACAGCCCAGCCAGTGTGACTCAAGTCTATGAATTGGGTTTTAGGAATTATATTAATGCTACATTAGGAAATACTGTCTTTGTGATATTATTTCAGTTGAGAAATATCCACTTAGTTTTATCTATAAACTTGTGTCATTTGAAAGCTGATGTTCAGATTTTCTTGATAAAGGCAAATGGTATTTCATTCTGACAGTTGTAACATTAATTTTTCAACAAATGTTTTTCAACTATTGATCGGGTTTCAGAAATGAAATCTGGTTGCTGATATATATATATATATATATATATATATATATATATATATATATATATATATATATCTCCACATTTTTATGGACATTATACTTTCTGTTTTATATTTTCAGTTGTTTGTAGCAATTTATTTTGAAAACTTTGAAGACCACATTTTGTCCTTTTAAAGTTCTCTACTACTTATCTTGTCACATAAAACATGCTAGAAAATTTTAATAAAAGATGAGTCTAGTTTAAGTCTTCTGTTTTACTGCAAAGAGATAATGCATACTTTGGAGCAAAACATCCACTAGCATTTAGGGTGTCCTGAAAAGAACATTGAGTTAGAGGACTTCACTGTGGGATAAAGAACAATAATCGGGATCGGGAAATTGTGATGCTTAACTTCTTTATGTTTATTCACTATTTGATAGAAAAAGAATGCCAATCCTCCATTGGGCTAATCATGGGTTTATGGTGAAATGTATATGAGATATGAGTAAATGTATTGTTTAAAAAAAAAGACCACTCACCCTAACCATAATCCAAGAGAAGCTGCAGCAGACACTAGCTCTTAGCCAAATGTATTAGAATTATACTTGTTGCTGACTCTATGGGTCCCATGGTCATGCTCCAGTGTGCCTTCAGGGCCTCAGTACCCATGGTCTAGGAGGGGTGGGGAACCTTTTATTCTTTCAAGAACCACTTGGATATTTGTAACATCATTTGTGTGCCATACAAAAATGATAAACTTAAAAATTAGCCTGCTATATTTGGTCAAACATTTAATTAACTCATCCCTAATGCCTTGCCAGGGCCAAACCAAATGATTTCATGGGTCTTACATTACCCATGGGCTGGACTTTCCCACCGCTGGTAAGCAAACCAAATTCTCCACTGCTCTTTGCCCCTTCACTACATCATAGTGTTGCCCATGGAGTCTCTCTGATATATGAAAAAAGACTGCCATCAGTAGCAAATTCCTCCTTTTGCAGTCATAGAAGATATCAATAATTGACCCTAGAATGCATTTTCTCTGAGCTCAGTGTGAGAATTCTTCAAAGCAAAACACAGCATACAATGAACAGAAACTTACACACAAATAAAGACCATCCGCCACATGTAAGCTAGAGCTTCATTTATGTCTATCCTCTCAGTCATGATGTATGCATTTTAACAGCGTGGCCTTTTGGAGGCGTGCCTGTGCTGCATACATCACTTTCCTATTGAAACTGGTCTTTGAACTGGTTAAGTAGACAGTTTATAGCTAGTATGAAAAATGAGGAGCAAGTGAGACTAGGAACAGTTAGCCTCTGTACATAACAATAGTTTCTTCTGGTTCTGGTCACCTGTGCAAGGCAGGACCCCCCCCCCCCCCCGGGAGGAGGCCCTTCCATTGCAGGGCCCCTCACATATGCACCCGCACTCACTCAGACTGGGACAATGTAGGCAGGCCAATTCACCTCACATGCACTTCTCTGACATGTGGGAGGAAAGCCAATACCTGGAGAAACTCACACAGACATGGAGAGAGGGTGCAAACTCCACACAGACAGTGGCCCCAGCAGGAATCAATTTTTTTCTCATCAATATTGTTTCATCTACACAATCATAAAACAATTATAAACAAAATGATGTTGAGAAGCTGCTGTACTTGAGAATAGATGTTCATCTCTTAGACATATGTTTATTTTTAGATTTTATGAGCTCCTTATATGGAAATACCTGAGAGAGTACAGCCCAGTAAGAAATTCAGGCGAGGGAAGAGGATGTCCCACTTATTTACTGCTGCATAGCAACCCACTCCAAAACATAGTGACTGAAATGAACCGTTTTATTACAACTCATTGTTTCATAAATCAGGACTTGGGTGGGGCTCTGCTAGGTGATTTGATAGTTTCGCTTGGTATCCACTAGGTCACTCGTTTGCCGTGGTGAGTCTGGTAAGTTAATACTGCTGAGATGGCTGCAAAGCTGGGTTCTCCATGCCCCCCCCCTCTCTCTCTCTATATATATATATATATAGATAGATCTAGATCTAGATAGATAGATAGATAGATAGATAGATAGATAGATAGACAGATCGATCGATAGATGATAGATAGATAGATAGATAGATAGATAGATAGATAGATAGATAGATAATCTCAGGGCTTCTGCACATGATCTGTCCAACAAGGTGATTAGACAAAGTGCATGATAACTTCCAGTTTCTTAAGACCTGGGCCCAGAAAATGGCTCAACATTACTTCCACCATATTCTAAAAGCCAAGCATCCACAGAACCCACCCAAACTCAAAAGAAAGAAAAATATACTTTATTCCTTTAAGAACTCTCAAAGAGAATCATGACCATTTTTAACTGTCATGTAGGGATTATTCTTGGTAGTATCTCATCTTATCTCATCATTGGTAAATCATTGATCACAGAAAATTTACTGTTTTGTTATTGCTTTTGTTCTTTTTAAGAAGTCAATCAGTCTGAAGAACTGCTAATTTAATAATTAGCTTTAAATGGGAAAACTAAGGAATATTTCTTTGCTTATTTCACATTATCTATAATAATAATAGCATAATATGCTAGACTGGACAGCCAAACGACCTTCTGGACGTTATTCCAAACATTCTTCCAGACAAAGCCATGGCAGTGGGGGCCAAGGCAGAGGTAGTTAGGGGCGATCAGGCAGGCAGGCAGGTGAGCAGTTAGGAGCCAACAGTCCCAGATTATGAGAAGGTGAAGGCTAAAGGACCACCAACCCATGCACAAATTTCATGCACCAGGCCTCTAGTTATTTCATAATTTCCCAAACCAAAGCCATTTGTTTTCAAAGTACCAGTGACTCAGGCTGACATTTTGGCAAGGATCCATTTTACATAACAAATAATTTGCAAAGGAGTTTCTTAGACTAAGGGCAATAAGATCCAGTTTCTAATTTTAGATCTATTATAATTTACAATTAATCTTTTAAGCTCTCTGATTCTTATTAGGATAATAAGCTCTCCCCTGTCTAAAACTTAGATGTGAGTAATTAACAAGGTAATGTATATTAAAGTCTTTTGACTTTTATGTATGGAGTATTATGATTGGACTCGTTAACATTCCAATTTCAAACACTGTAAATTAACATATGCAACTTCAAAAGATATGTTAAAATGGCCAAGTAAAAAACTACCTGAAAAAAATGTTAACTATGATATACTCATGATGATTTTGTCTTGTTGTTTCCAGTTCAGAAAGAAAACACTTTTTTTTTTTATTAATGATGTTCCTTTTGATTGTCTCATGGTTCAGTTTTCAAAGATCTTATCTTTTCCAAGGTTATGCCAAGAGTTTTATTTTAGTTATTCATCTTTACAAAATAAAAACAGACAGGGAAAAATCATTTTTTTGTTTTATAATTAAGTCTTAATTATTTTCTTGCATTGGAGATCACAATTAGTGATCTTTCCTAGTTGTCTTTATGCAGATGAAAGAATTTTACTTAATAAGGACATTTTCTTTAATTAAATGTGACTGGGAAGAAAATATCAGAAACTGATGGTCCAAGTCATGGTTTCACATTTGATTTATTCCAGTAAACATTACTCTTTAGAAAGGTTTTTAAAATGTTCCTTAAATGTTAGAGAAGTACTTTTATATAATACAATTCTTTTCCTTCTTATATTAGGGCCTCTTTATGTTCTAAGCAGAGAATAAATTCTATACAGCCAAAATTTCTCAACTTCTTAGTAGTCCAGATCTCTAAAAGATTACAGATAGCTCTAGTATGATACCTCTCTGATACCTACATCCAATGGGAGGGGAAATGTTGTCATAAATACATTGAACATGTAGAGGATGGTCGGATATGTGGCATTTGGAATATGCCCAGAACACTCTTGCCCAGATATCAACATGGTTAATGCCCTCGCCCATTGAAGTCTGACTAAATTGTCACTCAATAAGCATGATTGGGGGGGGATGGGGGAATGTGGGGATAAGGACACATATGTAATAACTTCATCAATAAAAAATTTTTAAAAAGACTTATACTGATGACTCTTAAAAATTTCAATCACATATATACGCACATTCCTGATCCCTTTGAATAACCTCTATGTTTTCTCTTTTCCATGGTACCTAGAAACTTACAACACTTCATATATATTGTTTATTAGAGTTTATTGTGTGGTGCCTGTCCTTCCTATAATGTAGTGCCATGAGTGTAAAGGTCTTATTTTGTTCACTAATATACCTTCAAGCACCTGGTATGGAGTTGGTACTTAATACATATTACTGAATTATTAAGGAAATATTAAACTCTGCTTACTAATCACCAATAGATCATGCTTTATAATATATGTGCATGTCTTCAAAAATGTGAAAATTTACAAGGATTGTTATAAATATGTCAAGTAAACAATTTTTAAGTAGAAAATAGATTTTGGATGGTGAGCCACAATCAGCAACAAACTATAGGAGCAATTGAAACAGAGACTTACTCAATTTATTACTAAGTGATACTGGAGGAAGTGCACAAATATACTTCAAAGGACCACACAGGGAGGTGAAGGCAGAGTGCAGACTGAGAGAGAGAAAGGACCTGGGCACAAGTCTTTATTAGGGTCTGTGGCTGGAGTGCTTGGGGCTCCTGGGATAAGGCCAGATTGGTCAATTCAAACCAGAAGATCAGGGTTTGTTTAAGCCCCACGGGGTCTTATCCAAGGGGTGTTATAAGGCATATGGCATTGGGAGGCAGGGAAGATTCTTGAATATAAGAGCTACTGAATAATTATTACCAGGAACTTACATTTGCTTGTGTCTCTGTGGGCAGATAGCTCTCCAGGGCATGCCCTTGCATGAAGGTGTTAACGTCAGCTTAAGGTGCCTGCAGGCTACTTGGTCAAATAAAATGGATGCTGAGACAGCAATACCATGAAGTAGCTTAGGTAACGCTTGACAAGGATATTTTATTCTTTTTCGTGTGTTTTTTTTTTAATTATTATTTTCAGAGATCCTTGAAGAAATTATTCATTTCAGATCTGGCAAAGACAACGTATAAGACAAGCTTGGGATATGTTTTCCCAGAAAGCAAGGAATCAATAAAATACAAATTGGGTCATATCCAAATGATATACAGTACAATATGTTGGTTCTCCCTTGATTCTAAGATAAAATAATTTGAAGATTGAACAAGAATATTGAATCTGACTTCTAGTTTCAGCTCTGAATGCATAAAACTTGGATGTCATCACTGTCATTCTCACAGCAAGAAAAGTTGTACAAACTGTGAAGCAATGATATCTTGATCCTATCAGAGAACTGAAGTTTTAGAGCAAACTCCCACCTTTCCCTGTAGTGACAGGCAAATCTAGAGAGGCACAGCTTCTACCTGTGCAAGTCTCTAGAGCAGTGGTTCTCAACCTTCTGGCCCTTTAAATACAGTTCCTCATGTTGTAACCCCCAACCATAAAATTATTTTCGTTGCTACTTCATAACTGTAATGTTGCTACTGTTATGAATTGTAATGTAAATATCTGATATGCAGGATGGTCTTAGCCGACCCCTGTGAAAGGGTCGTTTGACCGCCAAAGGGGTCACGACCCACAGGTTGAGAACCGCTGCTCTAGAGCATTAAGTGGTAGAATGACTTAATGGTAATCTGAGTGTGAACCTGTGTGAGAATGGAAAGTTCTCGGGGGTCACAGTCTTAGGAAGAGCATTTTATAGACATTACTTTCAGAGACCCCACCTGAGAAAGGGTGAACACCTGAGAAAGGTCTCCTCCTGGAACAGGACAAGAGTAGTCACTGTGAACTATGTCCAGAACCTTCTCCATAACAAAGTCCTACCTTCTAGGGAAACAGTCATTACCAGAGCTTTATCCCAGCTGGAGAAGGGCACTGCTCCTACCTCAGTCCCTTCTATCCTTCACGTCTCATGTAAACAGGAAGAACATAATGAACAGTGGTCAAGGCTTCAGTGAAGTTGATGGGGAATGAGAGTTGAGACAGGGAAGAGAGGAAAGAGCAGGAGGGAAAACACGCTCTTGGACAAACACTGATAAAGATCATAGCCCAACAAGTGGCCCCTGGCCTGGCGCTAGCAGCATCGGGCCTTGACTCACAGCTTGGCCTCACCTGGGCACCCCCAAACCCAGCACAAGTAAGAACTCTCTGCACTTTGCTTTGTAGCTCATGCTGGGTGGCCCTGAGCTGCACATTCTTATGATGACAAAGTCATGAAGATGAGGCTCAGGGAAGAAAAAATTGAGGAAAGTCATAAGCTACTCTTCTAATATAAGTCTCAGAACTCCATATAAGAAGGCCAGGTGAAAATCTTTTAAAATTACCTTTTTACTGGTATATGTTTTCTAATTAATAATGAGGAAGGCAGAGACTATAATACAACTACAATCTATGATTATAAAATAAAAGGATAGATAAAAGCATATATGTAGATAGAGATACCGATACAGATAGAGATATAGCTGCTCCTTTCTGTAAAAGGAAAAATATTGCTTTCTAAAATAAATGGCATAATTATTGGGTAATTTAATATTTTAAATATTAAAGTTATTTTTTTCCTAATGTGTTAACTGTTAGAAAAAAACAAACAAACTGTGTCCAATACAGATATTCCTCTTAGGTTGTTTTTAATTGTGAAAAGTCTCAGCATGTTTATAGGTTTAAGAGTGGGCTGAACAATCAGTCTACTTCTCAGTGCCCACTGTGTACCTTAAAATGCTCACTCAGCAACAGTATAAAAAACTGTTCCAATAAAATTTAAGTAACATTTTGATTGGGCCCATAAAGGAGAGGCAAAACAGAAAAGAATTATTAATGTTTTTCTGTGGTGTTTCTCATACACTCACCCTGTTCCTCCCTTATACTGAGCAGATAATCATAAAGTTTTCGTCCTGATGAAATCTCCTTGTAATTCTTAGGGTCAGGAGGAGAATGGAATCATAGAAGAGAATATTTCATCTCAGGGGTTAGAAACAGAACAGAAAGATTTTTTCTCATAAACATTATATTTTTATTCTAGACTATAAACATTAGATATCATTTATTTAATAACTCATCTTGCTGTATTACACAAACTATTTGAGGCAGTACATTAGATATCCCGTTTAAAAAAAAATCCTGAAAAAAAATAGCTCCATATTAAAGAGCAAAGCACTATAAGATCGAGGGAACTTTCACAAGGTCAAACACAAAATCAGAGATGAACTGTGTAATATTCAGAGATGTTCACAATGTTTTTATTCTTTTATTCTAATTCTGAATTTTTTATTGAAGTGACCCAAATTGATTCATTGTTTCTTCCACCCTCTTTGAAGATATTTCATGAGCTAGAATTTTAACCCTACGTGATTTTTTTCTTTTTAATCCTTAAATGAGGATATTTTCTCCATTGATTTTTAGAGAGAGATAGTGGGAGGGAGGGAGGAGGGATATGAGAGAGAGAGAAACATCAACTGGTTGCCTCCTGCACATGCCCTAACTGGGGCAGAGGATCAAACCTTCAACCCCTGACCAGAATTGAACCCTGGACCCTCTGGTTTATGAGCTGACACTCTAACCACTGAGAAAACTGGCCAGGGCCCTAAGTGATTTCATATTTTGAAGTGCCTGAAGTAATTAGATATATATAATTCTCTTCAAATGTCATTTTTAGATTGAAAAACTGAATGATAGTTTGAGAACCTTATTAAATGAAAACTAAGGTTAAATTTTCAGTTTAAAAAGGGATAATTAACAGTATAAATAAATATGAAAAAGTACTTTTTTAAAAATATATTTTTATTGATTTCAAGAGAGGAAGGGAGAGGTAGAGAGAGATAGAAATATCAATGATGAGAGAGACACATTGATTCGCTGTCTCCTGCTTGCCCCCTACTGGGGATTGAGCCCACACCCCTGGCATGTGCCCTTGACGGAATTGAACCTGAGCGCAGTCAATGCTCTATCCACTGAGCCAAACCAGCTAGGGCAAGTACTTTAAACAATATTTTTCTTATAGATATGTTTGTACATAAATGTACTTTCATTTATTCCTCCTTTCATTCTTGATTTTTCTTTTCTTCTATCAGACAATTATCTTAGTCAACACATTTTAAAAGTGTTAAGCAGTATTGAACAGAAATAATCAGTAGTGGATACTTGATCCAAGAGATAGGCGGTACAGGTAAAATCAATACAGTCAGTTTCAAATCATTGCCTAACTGAAGCCCCATTGGCTGTCCCCAGCCAGCCATTCAAACCCATGCTTGTGGTTAATTAACCTCCTCAAACTCTCACAGGGCAGCCCAAACTTCAATTCATGCCCTCTGGTTTTCCATTTTCCTCATTGCTGGCCTCTTTGTATCTTCCTTGTTTTTTTAGGCAACAGTTTATGTTTGTTTTATCTTATACAGCATGTCATTTAATTTTGTAATTTGAAGTATTTCTGGTTTCCCAGGTTCACACTGTTTTCATAACTCCTTAAGGACACTCTATAAAGAAGAGTTTTGATGTAATTCTTCCTACATGAATGTCATAATTACCCTATCAATCTATGATTTACAGATCTATAATCCCTATGTTATAGTACATATGGTTATGTATCTATAAATTTGAAGACTGACGAGGAGGAGTCTATTTCTAATAATCATCTGAAAAAATGATCATTCATTCCTATTGTAAATTATAAAGAAACAATCTTTAGATAATAAACAGAGTACTCTTTCTTTTATATATTCTCAAAGTGTAGCTAAGTGCTCCTACATGCTACAGGTCAAAGATGACATGGCCAAGAGCAGGACAATAAGAAACACGGGCATGACCTGATTCTTTCTTAGGGATCTATGTATAAAAAGATAAAGCCAGCCAAAACCAGTTTGGCTCAGTGGATAGAGCGTCAGCCTGCGGACTGAAAGGTCCCGGGTTCGATTCCGGTCAAGGGCATGTACCTTGGTTGCGGGCACATCCCCAGTGGGAGATGTGCAGGAGGCGGCTGATTGTTGTTTCTCTCTCATCGATGTTTCTAACTCTCTATCCCTCTCCCTTCCTCTCTGTGAAAAATCAATAAAATATATTTAAAAAAAAAAGATAAAGCCAAAACATTTGGGAGTGCAAGCCTCTTCCTTAAAATTTAATTGTTTAGTTTTCTAATTATCTCAGTATTTAATTTATTTCATATTATTATGTAATATTCAGTTAAACTTGTTTGGAATTGCCAGCCTCTCATGGCTTTGCTAAAAGGGATGAAAAAGAAAAACAGAGTCATGCTTGTTAAAGTGAAGTAATTTTGGGAAACTCCAAAATGTTGATGTCTGCTATAGACTTTCCACTAAGATGAATTTGGTTTCTGCCCTGAGGAGGTGGTATAAGTACTAGGATTTCTTGTCAGCTCTTTATCATAAGAAGTGTGGTTTACACATCAGTTTTTCATGAATGTTGTTTTAATGTGTCATCTCTAGTTTCTTACTCACTCTGAGTGTGACTCTAGAGCAGCCGTGGGCAAACTACCGCCCGCGGGCCGGATCCGGCCCGTTTGAAATGAATAAAACTAAAAAAAAAAAAAAAAAAAAAAAACCGTACCCTTTTATGTAATGAATGATGTTTACTTTGAATTTATATTAGTTCACACAAACACTCCATCCATGCTTTTGTTCCGGCCCTCCAGTCCAGTTTAAGAACCCATTGTGGCCCTCGAGTCAAAAAGTTTGCCCACCCCTGCTCTAGAGAGATATGGCTACATAAGAAGGGCCTCCCTGGGGGGCTTACTAGTGTCCATCTTTGATATTCACAGTCAATGGCTCAGTCACACATATGCATGAATATTCATATAATAACCTAAGGTTCTTCATAGTTAAGTGTAGAGAATATAATAAACGACATAAATTAGCATCTATTAGAAAAAGTTCACAATTGTAACATAACTTGAATTGAATATATAACAAAAATAGGATGGAGAGTTAGAGAAGTAAATCTATATATATAAAAGCCTAATATGCAAAGTGTCCCCTCAGGAGTTCAACCGACCAGGAATTCGATCACTTGCTATGATGTGCACTGACCACCAGGGGTGACATGGAATGAAGGGAGGCCCTGGCTGGCAACCAACAGCTGTTAGGGACCCTACCTATGCATGAATTTCGTGCACTGGGCTTCTAGTCTTCAATAAAATGACATTCCTAGGAAATAAGTGGAGGCATAACCTGAATATTCATCAACAATTTCAAACATAACAGATACACTAGGTGTACCAGTTAATAATGAGGATTTTTTTCAATAGACGGAGTTACACATATGTTGATATATATGCGATTTGATATGTATGCTATTTTGTTGTATTGACAGCAAGCTTCAAAACTTCATATGTCAAATATGCTGAAGGTGTTAACATCATAGATATTTTACGCTTAAAAATGTCAAATTTCATGCCAAAAAGAAGAGCATGTGCGGGACGTTTTAATTCATTACTTTTTTTTGAAAAAAAATTATCGTATACTTCGGGAAGCTTATGGTGAACATGCTTCATCTAAAGATACTTGTGAATGTTGGTTTAAACGCTTTAAAAGTGATGATTTCGATGTGAAAGACAAAGAACGTCCAGGACAACCAAAAAAGTTTGAAGACCAACCATTACAAGCATTATTGGGTGAAGATGCATGTCAAACTCAAAAACAATTGCAGAAAGATTAAACGTTGCTCAGCAAACAATTTCCAATCATTTACAAGCAATGGGAAAGATTTTAAAGGAAGGAAAATGGGTGCCACATCAACTGAACGAAAGACAAATGGAAAACTGAAAAGTTATCAGTAAAATGTTGCTTCAACGGCACAAAAGAAAGTCTTTTTTGTGCATTGAATTATGGCTGGTGATGAAAAGTGGATTTATTTTGAGAATCCCAAATGCACAAAATCATGGGTTGATCCAGGGCAACCACCAACATTGACCGCAAGGCCAAATCACTTGGGAAAGAAGACAATGCTCTGTGTTTGGTGGGATCAGGAAGATGTGGTGTATTATGAGCTTCTAAAGCCAGGTGAAACCATTAATACTGATAGCTAACAACAACAAATAATCAATTTGAACCACGCTTTGATTGTGAAATGACCATAATGTGCCAGAAGACAGGGCAAAGTAATTTTGCTTCATGATGACGCACCATCACACACTTCAAAACCAGTTAAAGACACATTAAAATATCTTGCCTGGGAAGTATTGAGCCACCTGTATTCACCAGACCTTGCCCCTTCAGATATCACTTGTTCTGATCGATGGCACCCACACTTTCTGAGCAGCACTTCAAAACATACGAAGAAGTGGAAAATTGGGTCTCTGAATGGTTTGCCTCAAAACAAGAAAAGTTCTATTGGGATGGTATCCACAAATTATCTGAAAGATGGGAAAATGTGTAGCTAGCGATGGACATTACTTTGAATAAAGCACTTTTGATGCTTCTCTTGAAATTATCGTGTTTTCTTTGATTACAAAATCCGCCATTATTAACCGATGCACCTAGTATAAGAAGTCAAATGTATTGGAGCTACGTGACAATTCTATGCTGAAATGAAGTTCCCTGCTACATGGAAATATTATCACTTCTATTATGCTCACTTCTTCATAGAGCTCAGATACTTGATTCAAAAGATAGGCGGTATTCATCAGCAGTGTTTCAACAGTAGTAGATAAGAGATTTCAGGTGAATATTTCCCTGAAATGAAACATAAGAATGTGTCTAGCCATCTCAGAGTAGCTCCTAATTTCATGTGCAATGAAGTTGCCCTTAGCAACTCAGGGAGACTTAGCTTATCTCCCCAAGTTCAACATTAAAAAATCTACTCATGTACTTGAATGAAATGTGTATTGTCTTGCTGAGAGCACAGATATCCACATCTTATTTTAATGCATCCGATCCAATTGCCAAAGCTAATACACAAGAGTAACAGAAAAGGTATGTTCTTTAAGTTCTAAGTATTTTAAAGATGTGAATTACTATATGAGAATACTTTCTTCTTTTAATATTCCTATCAAAGTAAGTGTGACAACTGATGGTGACAATAGAACAGGCTACCCCAGGAGTGGACGTGTGTTATAATCAGCAAAATGAATTTCATTCACAGTAATTTCACCGTCACTATGATTTTCACTGCCTGTAATACTGAAGACTTCTGATGCCAATGGTCCCACTAAGCTGAGAAAAAACCACTGTGCTCTTTGTTCTTTGGTAAGAAGAAAATTTGTGTAAGATTCAGACAGTAAATGAAGACTTTCCAGAGAAAGGTAAATTGTAAACTATTGAAACCCTAAAGAAGATATTTAACATAATGAAAAATTACTTCATTTGAAGGAGTGTAAAAGAAATGAATGAGAGACTTAAGCTCACCTGGAAAACTGCCTGAACATGCCCAAGAAAATAATGGTTTGAGAGAGTGAAAATAATGGTTTGACTTATATTTGGTCCTTGTTATAATATTCTTCTAATAATATTTTGTCCCATTGAAGCCCATAATAGACAAAATAAGTTTTCCTTGAGATTTAAAACTAGAATCAGAGCGGTAAATTTTAACTCCCAAATACCCAAATATACCCGCCTAAGGTCTTTGCATTCTCTTTGAAATTTTGGGTTAATTTTAGCATGATCATTTATACATAAATGTATGCTATAAGAAGTTTATCTGTCACACTTTCTGCAAATATTCTGCAAATGAATAATATTTCCAGTTCTATAAATGAAGAAATAAATTTTTAGTCAAACCATGTTGTTCCAAAGTCTGAATGCACCTCAGAATCACCTAAGTAACCTTTGGAAAAGACAGTTTCTAGGACCTCATCCAAGAGTAATTGAAGGACAATGCCTTACAGTGAGCAACCAAGAATTTGTATTTTTTTAAATGTCCTCATGGAAAACCTAATGTAGTTAGCCCTGGTCCAGACCTGTGTTTGAGACTCAGTGCTTAAGCCATACTTACAAAGAAAGAAGAAACACTATTATTTACTAAGCATCTAGTACTACCAGGTACTAACTAGATGTTCTAAATGGTATCATCATGTATCTTTTTTAATACAAGGGCACTGAACTGGGTTGCATAGTACAATGTTTATGTCCAACCAGAACCTCACAATGTAACCATTTTTGGAAATGGAGTCCTTGCCATTGTAATTAAGTAAAGACAAGGTCATACTGGATTTGAGTGGGTCCTGAATCTGATCACTGGGTTTGTATGAAAACAGGAGCAGGCACTCAGAGAAACAGAAAGAAGAATACCAGGTGAATACGGAGACAGATTAGAGTGATGCAGTTACAGGTCCAGGAAAGCCCGGGCTGGCCCACAGCCACCAGGAGCTAGAAGAGGCAAGGAAGGCTTTTTCCAGAGAGTCTCCAGAGAGAGCCTGGTCCTGCCAACACTTTGATTTCAGACTTTCCGCTTCAAAAACTATGAGAAAATAAATTTCTGTTGTTTTGAGCCACCCAATTTGTAGTTTGCTATGGCAGCTCTAGAAAATGAATATAGACACAGAGGTTCAAAGAGGTTCAGCAATCTGCCTATAAAATTTGGGTAGAAATGGCAGTTCAAACCCTGGTCCGTTGATTCTAGAGCTCATGGGCATCTGGGACAACATTGGCAGAGATTTCCATAGACCAAGACTACAGCAGCATTTGGTCACAGGGGGCCACCAGATGACCTACACTAAAATAAACTGTGGGCCTTAATACAAATGCATTTTCCTCGACTCCTTCTGGGATTACTAATTTAAAATCTTTACAGGTTGGACTTAATAACCTACTTTTAACAAAGACCTCAGAAAATTGTCATTCATCTTAAAGTTTGATACCATTGACCTAGAGAATTAAGGTCTCTAGCATGCCACCATTTGCATTTCAATTAAATATATTCAGAATGCATGAAGTTGACTTGTACTTTATTTCAAACATTTTTCACATAAATCTGGGATACTAAAGAGGATGCACATGACTAACATTCATACTATTCACCCACGTATGAGGCCCTTTCACATTCACTACATCAGTTAATTCTCACCCAAACCTCGAGGAAGAATGAGCAGGCATTGCTATGATTCCTATTTTATAGGAGAGGAGGCTCAGACTAGAAACGGAGAAATTCACAAATTACTCCTCTGTAGCTCACTGTTAAAATATGACATATTTTTCTGTCCCGACATCACCAAAGAAAGTTAATAGGGAATTATGATGAAAAGTACATGGTTGGGAGAAGTGTGATCTCACTCTTTTACAGGAAAACAGAGAGGAATATAACAATAAAAGAATATTTCATTTCTTAAAACCATGGAAAGGGCAATCACAAATGAGTCTGTTATAAACCAGAGAAAAGAACCCAGCGTGAAAGAGGACCTCAGAGAGCCCTGCACAGCACGGAAACTCGGCTCTCTGAAAACTCATGAGAGCATCTTCTGGATAACTAACTCATTTCTAAACCCTCACATTATTTTGGACCCTGTTATCTTGGAGACTCCGGATCTCTGTAAACAACATTAACTGGATTGAGAAGGATAAATTGAATACATAATTTCCCATCTAGATAATGGTGGGGAAAAAAGAAAGTGACTACTTTTCTCTGAAGTACCTGCCTATACTCAAAATTTTTCTCTTACAAAAGCACCACTTCCATTTACTGAACTTGCTGATGCAGTTCAAGATCTTTTCATTTTGGCCAAAATGCTAATTTAATGATGTGGGGTGTGTGTGTGTGTGTGTGTGTGTGTGTGTGTGTGTGTGTGTGTGTGTTTGGTTTCCCCATTGCTCTTGAAAAGTGGAAAATAGAAGGAAACATTCAAAGCAAAAAAAAAAAAAAATGTAACCAGAAAACACCTTAACTAAAAGGAAAAATGGGTGGGAGGAGGAGTGAGGAAGAAAAAAATTTCATCATGGTAGATGATGACTAGAGCACAAATAGCTTGGCAGGGATCCGTTTTCATTTGAATTAAAAATATATTTGGGTTCTTTGTTCTTTATGATCCAATAACAACACAGTTTAAATCAAAGGCAAATTAAAGATGAGGGAATGACAAATATGAGACCATGTTCATAATAAAACGAATAATAATACAGCTTTATTGGAAAACTTGGTGACTGCAAAGTAACTTAGGAATCAATATTGAAGGCAAGTTAAGATCTGAAAAAAAAATATGTATCACAGAACTCAATGTACTTGTTAATAAATTTCAGTCGAAATTAAGACTCTGAGCCATGAAGAACTCTAGTCTTATCAGATTCTGTGGGTAATTCTTGTCCTTATTATATATAAACTCTGAGCAGCATTTGACCAGGTTAAGCATTCAACTAGGCTCTAGGACACTTGAACCAAACTGGCCATATCCTCCCTGGTAAGTTCTATCTTCTTGTCCTTTACCGGATCTTCCTCTCCAACAATTATAAATCCAAGTACCTCAAAACTTGATCCCATGCTCTATTTTCTTCTCTACTTACGCACTTCCCTGAGGAGGCCTTTTGTTTCTGTTCTTCCCAATACTATCAATATCCTAATAACCCTGAAATGTATGTCTTTAGTCTGGATGCCTCCTCTGAGCTCTGTGCTAGAATATCCCGTATGACATTCCCACCTGGCTGTATTCAAGACACTCGGTACTTTCCCCTCTAAATCCAGTCCTGGAATATTTCTCTGAGAAACGGTACTACATTCTCTACAGCTGTGCAGAACAAAGCCTGGCAACTCTTGATTCTTTCCCTTTAATTGCATCCCTAACCTTCTCAGGTGTAAGGCCTGAAAGTTTCTCCTCCATTATCCAAGGGAGGGCAAAAGTTGCCTTATATTTGTGAGTACACAAAACACAGAGTTTATTCTTGCATTGTTAATTATTAATTATTGTATTATTTTCTCTATGAACAACTGTAAACCTAATTTTACTCACCCCTTTGGCACTAATCCCATCACTATCCCAATCCTAAAACCCCAATCTTCTTCTTTCTCCTAAGGTACTACAATGTACTTGTAACTGATCTAATGGCCGAATATCACTCACTCACTATTTCTAAAATTCCATCCTTCACACAAAAGTCAGTGAACCAAATGACATTCTGTAGAATATTTTTTAATTCCTTTAAAAACAACAACAAACTATTCTTGCCCTAGCCAGTATGACTCAGCTGGATGGGGGTCTTGCCCCATTCACTGAAAGATTGCCAGCTCCGTCCCAGGTCAGGGCACATGCCTTGGTTTCGGGCTCGATCCCAGGTAGGGGGTATGCACGAGGCAGCTGATCAGTGTTTCACTCTCACATCATTGTTTCTCACTGTCCCTTCCTCTTTCTCTCTAAAAATTAATAAAAACATAAAAACACAAACCAAAACATGATTCTTTACTCCATCTGAGAGTGGAGATATCTTGTCTTTTCTTTTAAAAATGTGCCTCTTGCCCTGGCTGATTTGCTCAGTGGTAAGAGTGTTAGCTTACAGACCAAAGGGTTGCAGGATTGATTACCAGTCAAGGGCATGTATTTCATTTGTAGGTTCACTGCCTCAGTAGGGGCACATGTAAGAGGCAACCAATCGTTGGGTCTCTCACACATCAATGTTTCTCTCTCTCTCTGCCCCTTTTCCACTCTTTCTATAAATGGCTGGAAAATATCCTCAGATAATGATTTTTTTAAAGTGCTCCTTTTTTGTACATTATTCTGACAGCACACATTTTCTATTTTATTTTAATGAATAATAATGGTAGAAGAAAAAAATAAGTTTATCAATTCTATACTAGATCTGTGCTCATTCAGGTCTCTCAACCTGGAAGTTCTTTGTCCTCTGTCAACCCTTCTCCAACAGCTGCTCATTTGGAAAGCCATTCCCAGTTGGGCCTGCTTTTCTTTGGACATGTACATACTGCTCTTCACATTTCTTCTACTCCACTTAAGTGTACATAAGATATTGTTTGTGACCCCGCTGGTTTGGCTCAGTGGATAGAGCGTTGGCCTGGGGACTGAAGGGTCCCAGGTTCAATTCTGGCCAAGGGCACATGCCTGGGTTGCGGACTTGATCCCCAGGACGTGCTGGAGGCAGCCAATCAATGATTCTCTCTCATCATTGATGTTTCTCTCCCTCTCCTCTCTCTCTCTCTCTCTCTCTCTCTCTCTCTCTCTCTCTCTCTCTCTCTCGCTCTCTCTCTCTCTCCCCTCCCTTCCTCTCTGAAATCAATAAAGAAATTTTTTTATTTTTTTAATATATTTTATTGATTTTTTACAGAGAGGAAGGGAGAGAGATAGAGAGTTAGAAACATCGATGAGAGAGAAACATCGATCAGCTGCCTCCTGCACATCTCCTACTGGGGATGTGCCCGCAACCAAGGTACATGCCCTTGACCGGAATCGAACCTGGGACCTTTCAGTCCGCAAGCCGACGCTCTATCCACTGAGCCAAACCAGTTTCGGCAAGAAATATTTTTTTAAAAAGATATTGTTTGCTTCCATGTTGACTTATAATTATACAGTCAGGACTTATATAGTACCTACTTCATGTCATGCTCATGTCTACACATTTCATATAATTTATATTAATTCATTTAATCTTTACAGAAACCCTATGAGGTAGATGTTCTTTGTTTGCCATTTTAAAACTGAGGAGAGATTGAAGCAGGTTGGATAATAACTCGCCCAATAACATACCTCTAGTAACACAGGCAAGATGAGTTTGTTTTCTTACCTTTATCTTTTTGACATCACTCAATTGAGTAATGAAATTTCACAAAAGACAAATGTGAGGCCATATCACTAAAAGCCTAATAGACAGAATGGTAGTGATGATATTCCAATGTATGCAGCTCATTTGTTCATTAATTCTTTCAAGAAATGTTTGTGAGAACAGACCAAGTGTTAAGGATCAGGTTTGGCATCCATGATTCAAAGATGAGTTAAAATAAATATTTAACTTATTTAATTTGATAAGAAATAAAATGGATAGAGAGAGATACTTGGGGGGAACAGAGGAACCAGATCATATCTAAAAATGTATATTTTGTCATATTTGAGGACTGTGTCTAAAATAAAAGTCAACATGTTTGTGCATAACACATGGAGAATAACCACAATAAAAAGAGAATTCAGACCCAACACATATCTGAATAGTTTTCACTGACAGAAGTAGTTCCGCTGGGAGAAAGACACAGGTTAAAAGGAAGGCTTAGCACAAAGAGTAAGCTTTTAACTATTATTAACTGCAATAAGCTACCACATCCCTGTCACTGAAGGGTTAAGCCTGAGGATGGGCCATTTACTACTCAGAGAAGTTCTAGAACGTCTTATTTTATTAGATCAAAAGACTGAACTCCACAAGATGACTTGTTAGTCATCTGAATCAGATTTGAATAAATTTATTGTGCTGCACGGAGGATGGAGAACAACAGTGTGTGCTGTCAAAAACTGTGTAGGATCTGGAGTTTACTGATTCAGAGATGCTGGCAGGAAAAAAAGATGAGACTCCTGGATCAGAGACACAGGCTTTATTAATCATGGTGAAAGCAGTAGCCGGAACTTCATGTTTCTTTGCCTCAATCCCCCGTGTCCCCCATGTCCCATGAGGGCAATGCCAAGAGCCATGATGTATGCCTGCATTACAGAGGAAGAACACTGAGCTTGGAGGAATAATCATTTTTATGGTAAATAAAAGCAAGCCTACTCTTGCTCCAGACGGAGATATTACTGCATCCCACAAGGTTGCTGCTCTCTGCAAACACAACCCTGAGCGATGGCCCAGGCTGTCGATGCCTTGGATTCTTGGAATAGCCAGTAAGAATGTTCAGGGACATTCAGGGCCCAGGGGATTGCCTCTCTCAACGTGCACTGCAAAGTCATTGGAAACCTGAATTCCTTGGGCAAGCCAGAGACTCTGATTTCCAAAGAAAGCAGATGACAAGGAGAAAGATATTTCAATAACTCAAGTCCTATTTAAAACAATCCCGAATAGTGAGAGATAGATGAGATGAAAACAGTTTGCTTCTAAACCTATTGAATCCAGATGGTAAGTTACGTATGTCATCAACCTTCTTGTTTATATGCCAAAAGAACTAACCTGTTGGGTACAGGCTTATTTATAAGGTTTCAATGGCAAGAAGGACCCATTTTTCAAGTTCAGAATTGCCCAAATCAGCTCTTTCCTATGCAGAAATTTTCATTAGATTAGAAGAAAGAAAAAAAAAAAAGTAACTTAAAAAACTCAGACTCTTACTGCTTGCAGGAAGATAAAAATGTGTCCAAATGACACAGGTAGATAAATCAACAGTGCCACCTAGTGGAATCATTTGTTTATCCGACATAAAATTCTATTTTCTAAGCTCCATCCACTTTTTCCTTGTGGTTTTGCCAGCAAAGATGAGCTCTTTAATGCCCGTTTTGAAGAATTAAACTATCCTTTTTTGAATTTCCACAAATTTACTTTTATGAATAAATAGTGTACAGTACACAAGAGAAACAATTTATAAAATAGATCAATTTAAAAGCATTGGAAAAATAACATTTCACAGCCTTTTACAAACAAAGAATATCCCATAATTTCAGCTTTTTCCCATTAAAAAATATCGGAAATATGCTACATTTCAGGTAATAGTCATCTTGTGAAAAACCACTTCAGAGATCACAAAAATAAAGAGCACTTTGAGAATCAGAATTTTTCAGTAATTTCCAAAACCTTATTGGCATCTAGATCACTTTCCTCAGGAGAAATGGGAAGTGAGAAACGTGGAAGATGCAGAAGAATTGAAATGCATTTGAGACTCTGGTGATTCTGAAATCCCAGTATATTTTCCTCCAAACGAGGGAGCCTAACATGATAATTGCAATCACGAGTTTCACAGTCACACTCAGATTTGTAAGGTGGAATCATATGAAACGAATGCTCTTTTTGTCTGTTTGTTCGTTTGTTTTTGTTAATCCTCACCTGTGGATAGTTTTTTCATTGATTTTTAGAGAGAGTAGAAGGGAGGGGGAGAGAGAGAGAGAGACAGAGAGAGAGGGAGATCGATTGGTTGCCTCATGCACAAGCCCTGATGGGGCCAGGGATTGAGCCTGCAACCTAGATTCTTGCCCTTGACCAGAATACAACCTGGGACCCTTCAGTCCAAGAGCCGGCACTCTAACTACCAAACAAAACAGGCTGGGGCTGGTGTTTGTTTTATCCATAAATCACAAGAGGTTAACATCAACGGTTTCATACGGCTCAACCCCATACGTTAAAATCCTAACTCCTCATGTCCCTTCATGACTCTCATTGGGAAAGTTATTTTACCTCAATAAGCCTCAGTCTCCTCATCTTCCCAATGGGGATCATAATACATATCACAATGGATGGCTATGAGAAATTAGTGATGTTTCAGACAGTGCTTAGTAACTACCCTATCCATAGTGAACATGCAAAGAATAGTTGCCATAGTTATCAGCTACTTTACAAAAATATATTTTGGATGCAATACAAGGGGAAAACGTATTAACTGTCAACTATTAAAATGTCTGAATGGCAAAATAGAAAACCATTCTCTCTGCTTGCCTCATTGCCAGCCACTTATGATTTCTTGGAGTTTCTTCCTAGAGTGTATGAAGTCACACATCTTCATCATTTAAATAACTGCCCCGTTAAATGTATTTGTTCAGTGAATTAGATGAAGACACAACCAATTTCTTTCATGAGAGCCCCCAAAGGATGAGGTGCCATTTGGTGATACTTTCTGCTGATATGGTCTTCTTCAACTTAGCCTAGAATAAGAGCTTATGTTAAAACTCACTCCCCCCTTCCACACCCCTACACTCTGATCTGCTTTCCCCCTGTCCAAGTATCTTAGGATCTCCTCTGTGTTTGTGAGCCTCAGATAAAAGAACAAAAACATAACTGCTATTGAGTCCTAGTGTTCTTATATACCTTCTTCCCAAATAACTCATCATTTTCAAAGGATCCCTCTGAAGACAGTGGTCCAGTTCTATTATTAATGAACTAGAGGCCTGGTGCATGAATTCATGCATGGTTGGGGTCCGGCCAGCCCCACCTCAGATCGGGGTGGGTGGGGTGAATCAGGGGCAGGGCTGGCCAGGGGGAGAGGCCACGGGCAGTTGGCCAGTAGGCCCCAACCCCTGGTCAAACTCCCAGTTGAGGGGACAATTTGCATATTAGTCTTTTATTATATAGGATTATTATTCGTTATAATTATTGAAGAAAGGTTCTTATTCAGCTTTTATTAATGAAGCTGGTTGTTCCAGGTTTGGGGCATTGAGAAGTCCCATGAGAAAGTAATTCAAAGCATTCTTTTATTCATTCTAAAAATAATGATTAAGCTCCTCTATCAGACTCTGGTGACATGAAAGGGTAAAGGTTGATAATTTCTCTCCTCGTGGAATATGCAATCAGGTGGCCTCTTGCCAGCAGAACTAAAGATTAGCGCTGCCTCTGACGCTTGTTCGTGTGCCCCCTGGATAAACAGACACCGAGAAAGAAGAGGGTGTCTGTGTAGGGACGTGCCATGGACCCGGGAACCACCTCATGGTGAGGTGTGGAGGTTACGGGAGGCCTCCCAGCTTGTTCAGTGCAGGAACAAGAGGAACAGGAGGACTCTGTGGCCAGCACAGTGCCAGGAAGAGTGTCCACTATGTGCCAGCCTGTTTATGATCCGATTTCAAGGTTAAGTAGGGGCCAGTGGATTTTGTGTGTGTGTGTCAACAAAAAAAGTTTAAGTTGGCATTCTATAATTTGTCTGAAATGATATGATATTGTTAGATGATTTTAATCGAACTATTAAGATTTCTTTCATTTTGAAAATTATAAAACTATTCGGGGGAAAAAAATGAGCCTGGACTTAAGAAATATGGATTCCAGACATGACTTTGCCATCCCTGAGAATATAGCCTTGTGAAATTCACTGAACCTCTCTTGGGCCTGAGTTGCCACCCCTTTCATGAGGCTGGTTGACTGCATGACTTTTTAAGTCTCTTTCAGATTTAATGATTTTTTTTAAGCTTTATTTTTATTGTTGACACTATATAGATGTCTCCCCCACCCCACCTTTGCCCATTTCCACCTAGCCCCTGCGCCCATCTCCCTCTGGCCATCACCACACCTTTGTCTGGTGGCATATATGTCATGCATATGTTTTATGGTTAATCCCTTCACCTTATTTCATCCAGTCTCCCTCCCCTTCCCCTCTGACAGCTGTCAGCCATGCACCCAGGCCTCCGTTTCTATTTTTTTTAGTCAGTTTATTTTGTTCATTAGATTCCACATATAAGTGAGATCATATGGTACTTGTCTTTCTCTGACTCATTTTATTTAGCATAATAATCTCCAGGTCCATTCATGCTTTCACAAAAAAGAAAAAAGAATTAATGTTTTTTATTTGGCTGATGACCCTACATGGCAGAAGAAAATATTAAGTATGAATGACAACCAGAATCAAGAGACAGATTTAGAATTGACACCTCTGATTACATAGTCAATTTTTTAATTCCCATAAAATGTATTATAGTGTAATGTAGAATATAAATTTTGGGGAAAGAACTAAAAGCATTTCAAACAGTTCTGCTTTGATGAATCAGGGAGCAATTCTGAATGCCAGTGTTAATAAGCTAGGAAATGAGAGAGAAGAAATGAATCTTGCTTGCTTTCTAGCCTTTGGTTCCATTAAATGGCTCAAGTGAATCACTTGTGAAATTAGAAATGGTTACAATTTACATAGTAATACATTAGAATGTCCTTTACTTAGTATTTCAATGGTGTTTTTCCCCCAAATAAGTGGGCTACATATAAATTATTTTTCAGAAAATAAAATAATTAGTAACATATTTTTATCCTCACAGTGCTCAGAAAAGTATAAGTATTTAAACATGTTTGCAGATATTGGGGCACTTTCTATCCTTAAGCAATCACATTACAAAGGGAATGTGATTCTCATTACTAAGATAATAAAAAAAAAATGAGGTTGATATATAAATAACTTGAAACTGTGTATCTTCTACAGAACTGAAAATTTATGAACTATTTGTGGAACAAATTAAAACATATGCCAATCATGAATAATTGTCAGACAAATTAAGTATGACCTTCAAATCCTAAAATTACCAGTTCATTTCAGTACTTTGTTTTCCTTGTTTTGTTTTAGATTTGTTTATTTACATAGGTATAAGGTAACTGAAGTATTAATGGGGAAAGGGTAAATTTTTCTATCTTTCAAACAATGAGAATCCTTATTAAGTGGTTAGCATATAAATTAAATACAAAATAACAATCAGAAATTAGAGAGTGTCTCTGGGTTTTGTGTAAGAGCACGAAGAGTAGTTTTCCCATTTTTTAGTTCATTTGTTGAAATCCTTATCTTTTCCCAGTTTCTTGGATAAAAAGCTGCTGCATAAATAAAATAAAAAATGGTACTAGCTAGCATTGCTCTCATGAGTGATCTAGCAGACCAAGCATGCACCCATGCTGTGGGTTCAATGCCGAGGTGTTCACTGGCTCATTGGTTTGCTGCCAACAGAAGATAAGTCTAAACCACCACGGACTGGCTGTGGGTGGTAAAGTCTTTTGGAAGACAAACAGAGCAGCATCATTTCATTCAAAAGTGTCTTTGACACTGCTTTGACCATTTGAAATTATCTTATCAGAAAACATGATATTAATCACAATATCGAGAATTTTTTAAGAGGGTAAATTGTCTTTATATTTCTTTGATAGCCTCAAAAAATAAAGAGTGACTTCAGTTCAATGTCATTGTCAACAGATTTTACATGAAACTTCCAATTTAGGATCTGTACAAACCATTATATTACACAGCATCAATAGTATATTGATTTAAAGTTGAAATGGCATATAAAATTCTGGTCCTCACAACCAGATAAGGGATGCAATTATTTCTATGCTATTTCACACTAAATAAGTGATTGACTACAATAATTCATAAACAACTAATATATCCTATATAATAAAGAGGTAATATGCAAATTGACCATCATACCCTCGCACAAGATGGCCACCCCCATGTGGTCACAAGATGGCCACCACAAGATGCCTTCAGGGGAGGGCAGTTGTGGGCAACCAGGCGACAGGGGAAGGCAGTTAGGGGCGACAAGGCTAGCAAGGGAGGGCAGTTAGGGGCCACCAGGCCTGCAGGGGAGGACAGTTGGGGGTAATCAGGCTGGCAGGGGAGTGGTTAGGGGGTGATCAGGCTGGCGGGCAGAATCAGTTAGGGACAATCAGGCAGGCAGGCAGGTGAGTGGTTGGGAGCCAGCAGTCCCAGATTATTAGAGGGATGTCTGACTGCCGGTTTAGGCCCGATCCCTGTGGGGTCCCAGATTGGAAAGGGTACAGGCTGGGCTAAGGGACACCCCCTCCAGTGCACGAATTTCATGCACCAGGCCTTTAGTATATATATATATAAAAGGCTAATATGCAAAGTGTCCCCATGGGAATTTGACTAAGAGACCAGGAGTTCTGTCACTCACTATGATGCGCTCTGACCACCAGAGGGTGGCGCAGAATGAAGGCAGGCCCCGGCCAGCAGCCAGAAGGCCCGGATTGGCCCTGATTGCCAGCCAGGCCTAGGGACCCTACCCATGCACAAATTTCGTGCACCGGGCCTCTAGTATTCTATAAAATGGCTCGCCTAAATCTCAAAGTTAGAAAACAACTCTATTTGCAGGCTTAAAATACTTTAAAATAAAGGTTAAGTCCATTTACGGTGATCAATGTGTCAGAAAAAATATTTAGTCTTGATTTTAAAAATGTTTAGGGAAATGGAGATTATATCAAAATAGAAATGAATTCACATGCTTTTAAAAAATTACACAAACTTTTTAATATTTAGGTGGTGTTTCCAGAAATAACATAGGCTTTTCATTTACCAAAATGAAAATAAGGCTCATGGAAGGGGGGCAAAGGATTCATAGATGGGGCACAAAGAAGAAAAATATTTGAAATAGAGGGGAAAACAGAGGAAATAGAAAGAGAGAGATATTTCAATAGTATGACCTATTTCAGCTCAGTTTTAAAGGCATAATATGTTATCAGTAAATGTACTAGATAGTAGAGATTGATAACAATAAAGGAGGTAACCCAGAAAAACTTGGACAGCTAAAGTGAACAGCATAATCAGCAATGTGAGGTGTCACTTCACCTAAGAGACGAGACACAGTAAAGTAGGTGGCCAAATTTGTGATCACTGTTTTAATTTCTAATTGCTGGGTTGAATTGTGTTCCCTCCAAAATGTATATGGTCTAGTCCTAAACCTCAGTATCTTAGAAGGTGACCTTATTTAAAAATAGGATCATTGCACGGATGTGATTATTTAAGATGAGGTCATATTGGAGTAGGTTGGCCACTAATCCTATATGAATCCTATATGACTGGTGTCCTTAAAAGTAGGGGAAATTTGGACACAGACACACATACAGGAATGCCATGTGAAGGTGGAGACTAGATCACAGTGCTGTAGTAGAAGCCAAAGAATGCCAAAGATTTCTCAGCAAACCAGGAGGACCTAGGCAAGTCTCAGATTCTCTTCTACAGCTCTTACAAGGAACTAACCCTGTGAACACCTTGATCTTGAACTTCTAGCCTCCAGAACTGTGAAAAAATAATTTTTTTTTGTTTTTAAAAATATACCAATTGTCCTTTGTTGTAGCTACCCTAGGAAACTAATACAATAATCATGACATATCTTGTACTTTTTGAAGATTTTTTATTGATTTTTTTAGAGAGTGGAAGAGAGAAGGAGAGAGAAAGAAAACATCGATGTGAGAGTGCAACATCAATTGGCTGCCTCATGCATGTCCCCTACTGGGGATTGAGTCTGTAACCGGGGCATGTGCCCTGACCAGGAATCAAACCTGCAACCTTTTGGTGCATGGGACTATACCATACCAACTGAGCCACACCAGCCAGTTGTATCTTTTAAGTATTAAATTGTTTTATGAATCTTTGTGCTAGGATGTCCTTGTTAATTTCAAGGAATTCAAGTAGAGAAAGATGGAAGAAACCATGATAAGAGCGGGCAGCAATAAGAAATGGGAACAAGTAATGAAGTTTTGATGTCAGTGACTCTGCTTCAAAGTTGCCCAGGCTCATTTATTAATCATTTACACTATTTTTATTTTATGTGTCCTCCTCGCTCTTTCCAGCTGGGCCATATTTCTCACCTTGGGAGCCCTTGAGGTTTCCATTACAGGATCAATCTGAAGAAAATAAAGCAAGTCCACACTATGTGAAACTTTCTTCCCAACTGGCCGTCCAACATGAGAAACACGGCTTCATAAGGAACCAAAATGAGTCTTTGATGCAACATTTGAAATGTGCCCAAGTCTTGTCACCGTCACCACTGACTTGATGTGCGTAATTACCTCCCCCACGTGTCAGGAAAGTGCTCAGAGCTGACATAAATATCACTTAACGTTCTCAGGCAGCAGATCTTTTTAAACATATTAGCCTTGTGGAATACAATAGATGAAAAGGAGAAAATTGCCTCAGAATTGGAGGATTAAATAGAAGTGTCTTTAGGAGCAATTGCTCCATTTTCAGTTTATAGGTTGCCAGAATTGCATTTTTTTTTTTTTGTAGTGCATGAGTATGGCAGAATTCCTCACAAAATAGCTAAATTCAAAAAATCAGGTACCTGAAATGGCGATCCTTCAGTAGGAAAATCACTCTTCCACTCTCACTGACCTGTGGCCAGTCTCTCAACAAGAGAGTCTAAGGAAGAGCACACAGGCAACTGCTTTTGCCAAGTGCCTCCTTGCACCACATCCTCGCCAGCTTGTGTTCCCAGTCCAACTTCCTTATGTTACAGGTGAGTAAATTTAAGGAGGTTTTTAAATGCCTTCATCAAAGCCACCCAGGTGGTAGCAACAAAAAACAATTTCCTTATTCCAAGTCTAATGCCTGATCATCAGGACAATGCATGATGTCAGTAATGGGTAAGCCACTCTCCTATCCTGTTCCCTCTAAAGTCATTGACACTTGCCCTGCGGGTGTGGCTCAGTTTGGTTGAGCGACATCCCATCCACCAAGAAGCCCCTGGTTCAATTCCTGGTCATTCAATTCTTGGTCAGGGCACATGCCCATGTTGTAGGCTCAATCTACAGTAAAGGCAACTGATTGATGTTTCTCTCTCTCTCTCTCTCTCTCTCTCTCTCTCTCTCTCCCTCTCCCTCTCCCTCTCCCTCTCCCTCTCCCTCTCCCTCTCCCTCTCCCTCTCCCTCTCCTTCTCCCTCTCTCTTTTTCTAAAATCAATAAAAACATATATACAAAAAGTAAACAAAATAAACACATGGAAATTAAATGTTGAGCCATTGAAAGCAAGGATGAGTATGGTAAAACTTTCTCATTGCATCTTGAAAGGATGTACACTGCTTTCCAAGTTCTGGCATTAAAGAAAAGATCACCATGTGGGTTACAACTTGACTCTTCTCCAGGTCACCTGATCCTTTGCCTATAACTTGTGCCCTAAAATCTGTATGACAACACTTAGTTCAATAATAAATAACCCAACAGTCATCAATACTGACAACTTTCTTTAGAGGCAGATTTCAAGTTATCATAATCTTCCATTTCTTGTAAAGTCCCTTACATTTCTAATTACTCTGTTTCTGTGCCTTATGCTAAAGCCTCTTTGATAGTGTGAAATTGGGGAGGATAAGTAGAAATAGTAATAGCAAAGTGTGATATCTCAACCCCAAAAAGGATTGACAACCTAATGGCCATAGAAATGTAGTGTCACTTAACTATTCGGTCTTTTGTGGGGGTTTAATAATTCACATTTCTGCCCAGTTTATTTTAAGCATTTGAACCATAGATATGAGTTGTTGTTGTTTTAATGCCCCCACATTTAACTACATGTGGCTTAACAAAAATCAGGATATTTAAAGAGGTCTGTTTAACCTCCTTTGTATATTGTAAGCATTAGAAAATCCATATCTTTTCAGGCATCTATTTCTAGCACATTCTTCATCTAGAGATTTTAGGAAGTTACCATAAAGGATTGACATACCAAAGAACTATTTACCACAAACTAAAGATGTTGAGCAGAATATTTTCTGATAATTTATTTCTAATTACCAACTCATGAAGGAATTAATGAAGGGTATTTTTCAAGCATGGCAGGAAAAAAAAAAGTAGTTAATGATATGTTCAATGAGAAGTAATAACGGTGAGATCTAGCAAAGGAGACACTGAGGCATAAAAGAGTTAAGTAGAAACAAGTTAGGGAAAAACTTTACAAGTCATCCAGAACTCTGGAGAAATAGAGATAGAGAAATCAAGAAGTATGGATTCACTTGCAATATTTTAATCAGAAGTGTAAGAAGAGTCAAAAATTAGAGGGAATATGAGTTAGATTTAATTCTAGTTTGAGCTAAGAGCTAAGTTCATAACTAGCATTAGAGCTCACGTTACTACTGAGTTAGAGTTCTGGGTCAAATCTGACCTGCTTCAGTTTACTTTTAGATGCCAGAGATCAGGGAAAACCACATGTCGGAAGCACCCAGCTTGCTAGTCAACAGTTTAGATCAAGTCAAAATGATATCTCTTCAGAGATCATAACCTACAAAAAAAACAGTTCTATCTACTCTGTTCATCAGGGTTTTTTTGTTTTGTTTTTTTAAAATATATTTTATTGATTTTTTACGGAGAGGAAGGGAGAGAGTCAGAAACATCAATGAGAGAGAACCATCGATCAGCCTCCTCCTGCACATCCCCACCGGGGATGTGCCCACAACCCAGGTACATGCCCTTGACCCGAATCAAACCCAGGACCCTTCAGTCCGCAGGCCAACGCTCTATCCACTGGTCCAAACCGGTTTCGGCTGTTCATCAGTTTTTACCATCAGTATAGTTATTTCTCACAAACATGCCTGATGCTGATGACTGTCCACTGTAGGAATGTGCATCTTTCTGATGGCCCAGCCCTGGACTCTTATGATCTCCCTCTGCACTGAGCAGACCGGTCAGCTGTCTCAATGGTAAGGTTTTTTTTGTTTGATCAATGGTCTGTCACTGTTAGGAAAAAGACATGCAGCTGAGGTGTCTCAATATTTTCTGCAGGAAAAGTGATTCACAATCAGGATCCAGGCTGAAAATGCCTCTTCCACTGAGAATACTTTCTACAAGGCAGTTCTAGCTGGCTCACCTCTTGTGTTTACTGTTTAAAATTCCACTTGGTTTGGGGGAGAAAAATGTATGCACCACAGTAGAAAACAATAAAAATAAAACCAGGTATTTGATAGTGTTTCAACCAGGTCAGATATCCTGAGAAGGACTCGTCATTTTTATCCTTTAGTCTGAAATAAACAACTTGCATGAAATCATGAGGAAACACCAGACAAACGCAAATTGAGAACCATTCTGTAAAATGACTGGCCTGGATTCTTCAAACATGTCCATGTAATAAAGGAAAGGGTATGGAACTTCGCCTGATTGAAGGAGACCAAAGAGACATGACAACTAAATGCAATATGCATCCTAAGCCACATCCTCAAAAGAGTAAAAAAGGACCAGAAAGGGAATTACGGGACCACATCACAATGTGATTCCAGAATAAAGTATCGATGTTACATTATTAGCACTGGACAACTGTGTTCAGTGGCTACATAAGAGAATATCCTTGCTCCTAGGAAACACAAATTAAAATGTTAGGAGACAAAGGGCCACAATGAGTGCAAATTGTTCTCAAATGTGTCTTCTTTAAAGAATTAAGTTGTTTGAAACTCTTGAATTCAGGATGATTTTTTAAATTATGAGAATTAATGCATATCTGAAATACATTGTTTTATTTTTAATTATTTATTTTAAATAATTCAAACTTACAGAAAATTTACAAGAATAATACAGAGACCTTCTGTATACCCTTTGCATGGAAACATTGATTGGTCAATGTTTTGCCATATCTTGTGGCATACTACCTCTCCCAGATTTATATTCTATCTATACATATAATATACACTGAGTGGCCAGATTGTTATGACCACCCCATCAGTACTTCATTGACACTTCCAAAAATACTGATTATTGAAAACTTCCTAAGCAAATACTCTCAAGGTTTTATTATTATCATTATTTGCATAACTAATTCACTTCATTGTACTGATGGGGTGGTCATAATAATGTGGCTGGTCATAATAATCTGGCCACTCAGTGTATAAGTGCTTACATATACATAATATAAATAGGTATATGCATACATACATTTCTACCTGGGAGAGCATCTCCTTTCTTTTTGATCAGTTTAAAACATTTAACAAAAACATAAAGTAAATTGCATACGTTTACTTGCCCACTGAGAAAACAAAACACCTATGATTACAATAAATGTCTGTTTGCTGTATAATCTGCATCAACATTAAAATTAGAAGAGAAAATTGAGGGTAGTGATAACTGCATTTGTGTGGACAATTATACTTGCTTCATTAAAGTGAGGAAATTCGTTAAGGAAAAAAAAACCCAGAGCTATAATGACAGAGCTGTTCACATCTCCTTGCAGATGGGCAAAATATTCACTGTTAGTCAGGTGCTTCATGTGCCCTTTCTTTGGGAAATAAAGAGCAACACTGATAAAAGGATTGTCTATACTTGGCAACATGTCCATGATCATGTTGTTCCTAACAAAATCTTCATTTTTTCCCTGTTTTTTAATATGGTACTTCAAATCATTCCATTGGAACCCAGCTGAGCTCAGTCAGGCTTGCAAGGTTGAATGTGCCTGCCAGGCAGGCTTAAGTATTTCTTATATGTCTTAGTGGATGCTGAAAAGGTTACTGGATTAAAACTGTTGATGTATATGAATTGAAACCATCCCTCTTCAGGTGTAAACCAGCATGTGGCCTTTCTAAAGATGAGATGATCTGGCAATAATAATAAATACTGTAGCTGACGTTCATCTAAGTTAGCTGTCAAGTACACTGCCAGAGTGAATTACTTAATCAATTTTACTGATGAGTATCTTAAATAGCATTCAGCTTAAATAGTGATGTGTTTTCCAGTTAAGGAAAACATAAGGCAAAACAGACCTGTTTTCACTACTAAAATACAAGGCATCAGTTTTACTAACAATTAAATCATGTATCTCAACCAAAGGAGGAGTTAAATCAAATCCACCTTCTCTGACTACTTGTTCAAATATAATTTTGTACTCATGCTTCTTTCTATAGAGGCTATGACTGTGCTCATTGAATGAGAGTATCTTTACTCCTAAGAGTACCAAGTGAGCCATAGGGTAGTCAAACATTGAGAGGAATCTAACATTTCTCTCAATTTGCAAAGTAAAGGAGCCAAAACAATTTTTAAAAGACAAAACTCGGTAAATTAAAGAGTGAGAAGTAAAATGTGTATAAATTTTCACACATTTTATACACACAATAACTCTTCTACTATCAAGTTCATTGGCCCCAAACAACAAAATCCAATTCTAGTTAATTTCAGCAGAAAAGGGAACTTATAGAATAAGACACAGCAACTCAGAGAATTTAGGGAACAGAGGAAATGAGGGAGAGAGGGGACTTAGGAGGAGAGAAGTGGGAGAAGCAGAACTCTGAATAGTAGACATTGATGGTCTCTTGAGTATCCTTATATCTGAGTTTATTCAGAACAGAAAATTAAGGCTAATGTGAACAGGCTGGCTATCCCCAAAAAGAGAGCATAGGTCAATGAGGAATGAGACTTAGTATGTTAAATTCAAAAGGAAGAACAAAACTTAGTGAAATTTTTATCTATCGAAATTAGTGAACGGTAAGTTTCAGCTCTGTAACAATTAGAATCCTTCTATGAGAGGTCAAAACACCCTTCATAGATGTGTCCAAAGAGCAACAGTGTGGTCAGGCATATAACAAAGGTAATTTCTAAATCTATTGAAAATTACCCAGGTGACTTCCAATGTCCTTTCCAACTTAGATTCTGTTATTTCTTCTTGACAGTAATATAACCTTCTATCTCTCAAAATATTTTTCCCAGGAAATATGGCCAAAGCCCAAATGTAGTCTTCTCAGAAACTGTTGTGAGAGATGTTTCTTTTATTTCAAATATATTATTCTATTGGTAGTTACAACATAGTCCGGGAATATAAAGTACAGCATAGAGAATATAGTCAATAATCCTATATAATAAAAGGCTAATATGCAAATCTACCGAACAGGGGAATGACTAGTCACTATGATGTCCACTGACCACCAAGTGGCAGATGCTTAATGCAGGAGCTGTCCCCTGGTGGTCAGTTCCCTCCCACAGGGGGAGCACCGCTCAGACAGAAGCCCTGAGCCAGGCTCACAACTGGCGAGAGCAGCGGTGGTGACAATAACCTCTCCTGCCTCCATGGCAGCACTAGGGATGTCCAACTGTCAGCTTAGGCCTGCTCTCTGTGGGCTCCTGAACTGCGAGAGGGTGTAGGCCCAGCTGAGGGACCGCCCCCGCCCCCGAGTGCATAAATTTTGTGCACCGTACTTCTAGTACTGTAATAACTATATATAGTGCCAGTTGGGAACTGGAAATATTGGGGAAACACTTTGTAAAATATATGTGTAACCACTATGCTGTACATCAGAAACTAATACAAAATAATATTCAATGTAAACTGTAAGGGAAAAAAAGACATAAAATTCCAGCATTCAAAAAATTACTGCATGGCTGGTGTGGCTCAGCAGTTAAGTGTCCACCCAGGAATGAAAAGGTTGCCAGTTCCATTCCCAGTCAAGGCACATGCCTGGGTTGTGGGCTTGATCCCCAGTGTGGGGCGTGCAGGAGGCAGCCAATGGATGATGTTCCTTTCTCATCGATGTTTCTATCTCTCTATCCCTCTCCCTTCCTCTTTAACTATCAATTAAAAAAATTAATTACTATTAACTTTCAAAATGCCAAAATTAATCTAGAAATCATCCATTTAAAACCCAAATATGTAGGGCATATTTCATTAGCATGTTTTTTTAATCCAACTCCTCTGCTTGTTAGTATTAACTTCCAACTGCAGTAGTTCTGGTTACAGGGGCCAAAACTGTGGGCTTGGATTATAACTACATATTATTCATATATAATCAAAATTATATATGAATAATATATAATTATCTGATAATATGGATATTTTACAATTAAATGATTTCTGCATATAACCTGATAGATTCTCAGATGTAGTTTTAATATAGGTTGACCCTATTTCTGAAAAAGCATATATAATTCCACTCTTCAGAGAGTATTTTTCAGTATACCAGTAAATTGTGATAAAGATGGACAAGGAACATGTATTTGAAAATTATTCTTCAGGTAGTGGATAAGCACTTTCATTGAGCAAATACAGATCCATCAATAAACACCTGAACTTGTCTCAGGCAAAATAGACATAAGTATTTCTTATTTGTAGTTTAATAGCTTATATAATTTAAATCAGAAAATCTCAGGTGTGCCTTACACACAATACACATACACATAGGCAGGATCTAATATATTGAGTGATTAAACCTGAGTTTTTACTAAATATTAACTAGAAATCAAGAATTGAATCAGAATACATAGCTAATAAACATTGCCGCCAAGAATTCAAATTTTCTAAAGAATTGTTAGAAAGAAAGCAAAGAAGTTGTGAAAATAAAAGGCAATGTTGACCTTAATGTTCCTATTTTAAAAGAAAAATGTGGCCAGATTGTTGAAATAATAAAAGGAGGGAAAGGTGTAAAATTCATTAGAAGTTTTTTCAAAGAAGATGGCAAGATTTCTTTGAAAAATTAAACTTCTAACAGAGCATGGAAGCTTTTCTTTATTTTTAGTTCAAAATCTGTTATGAAGGAAGATTTCCAGGGAAGAGAAATATAAAAGGCAGCACCAGACCTCGCAACACTGCAGACTTCTAACACCTCCGGGCACAGCAGTTGTTCCTCCGCCCACAGATTCCCATCATCCCTGCAGCCCGTCTTCAACCATGTGAGGACAAGCCGTCAACATAACTGATAACAAACGCAATCTGTGTATCGGAGGGAAAGTTAATAGTGAGTGTATTCAAAATACCACTTATCCCAGAAGACACAAGGACATCCTGGAATTAAGAAATATGGTCCCTTCTCACATTCCATCCATTGTGAATAATTGTTGACTACTTTGGAGTTTAGTTTTTTGATTCAATCAGAATGACAAATTCACAGAACTCTGGGAAGGCATCTAAAGGTTGCACAGGGGAACCCAGGTGAATGAAGCATGATGATGTGTAACTCAAATCAGTCCACCATGTGATTAAGCAAATCTTTTTATCCCTGTATGTTTTTTTCTTAACAGCAAATAGCATATTGTATTCATTATATTTTATAAAAATATATTATATGTAACATAATGCTTACTACTAAATAATATATCAATTAAACTGAATATTAGTATTATACAAATGCCTTATTTTGGTATCATTATAGCATATACCTGAATTTGTCTCAGGCAAAATAAACATAAGCATTTCTTATTTGTAGTTTAATGGCTTATGTAATTTACAAACAGAAAATCTCAGGGGTGCCTTACATACAATACACACACACACACACACACACACACACACGATGTAATATATCAAGTGACTAAACTTGAGTTTTTACTAAATATTAACTAGACATCAATAATTAAATCATAGTACATAGCTAGCTAATCAGCATTGCCTCCAATGAACTTGGAGGGCTAAGGTTAGCATATATTTGAGAAACTGAAATTGAAACAGAGTATAGAAAAGTATTTTGGAAAGAAAGCAAAATTAATCTTCTGTCATTCCATCTTAAAACCACTGCTTCACTAAAAAAAATTCATGAATTAAAAACGTAAAATATTATATCTACTTTGTGCTGCTCCTCATATAGATGTTCACACAAGACTGCAGGAAGCCCAGCCTGAGAGCCATACTGAGAAGAGGTTAAGAACATGGACTCTGAAGACGGACTAACTGGATTTCACTAGGGTTGAGTTTTTTATTTCTAAGTTGCCTTCAGCAACTTATTTAAGGTGCCAAATCTGTAAAAATGGAATCATAATAGTAGTAATATTGCTAGAATTGTTGTCAAAACACAAGATGGAAGTATATGCAATGCACTAAAAACACACCAAGCATGTTATACTGACTAATTTTGCTTTTCAATTGTATGTGTGCACACATACTTAGAAACAAACAGGCTCTTCCCCAAATTTGCACACACATATATCAAGTAAAAGAGCCATGGGAATTATTTGGAAACAGAGAACTATTGTGAAAAGAACATTGCTTCTAGAAGCAGAAGATGAGGGTTAATTTCCTAGCATCAGCAGTCACCAGTGTGTTCAATTTGTAGGGGCTTTCTGATACTCTCCTTCCCCAATTTCTTTGCAGTTAATTTTTCTATGTTCTAGAAATAAAGTATTTATAAGCTTCATAGATTACAGATAAATCTCTCTTTTATTTTGGTTCCTATATTTTACTCTTAACCAGGACACTTTTTTAAATGTGTCTTTGTCTATGTTAAATACTATAGCAGTGAGATAAAGCTGTAAGAATGTATTTATTATTTAGCACAATTGTAGAAGTTTCATTTTAGAAGTCCATACAGTAAATAATGAGGGGAGAACATGGAAATGTAGGCATTTTAATCTAAATACCAAACTGAATTGGATTTTTGAATTCCCAGAATACATTATGAGTGCAGTTATAACAAGTCTCTGTGTGCTCAAATATAAAAATAATGAACATTCCTACTTTAAAAAAAATGTTTTTATTGATTTTAGAAAGAGAGGGAGGGAATGGGAGAGGAAGAGAGAAACATCAATATGAAAGAGAAACATCAATTGGTTGCCTCCCATACTCACTCCAATGGGGACCGAACCCACAACCTGGGCATGTGCCCTGACCAGGAATTGAACCAGCAACCTTTTGGTACACAGGGTGACGCTCAGCCAACTGAGCCACACCTACCAGGGCATGATTCCCACTTTTAAAATTTAGATGAAAGATGTTAGTATAATAGGGGGGAAAAAAAAAAACAGCCCTGACTGTTGTTATATGAAAGTATTTCTCAATATTCTTCCTGTTTTCATTACTTCTCTTCCTGTACACGTGTATTTTCAAGGATGTGTTCACACACATGCTCACAAAGCTACAAGTGTTGTGCATTTTATATTGAGAAAATATCAAATCTGTTGAATTTAAAGACAGAGCCCAGGGGAAATTTCGATTTTCATTGGGAAGACACTTCTCTTTCTAGCTTTCATTTTCTTAAAGATATTTAATATTCTGAAAGAGATATTCAAACATTTAATATACTGAAGCCATAATGAAGTGTATATCCTAGGAGAAAAGGGAGAGGGAAGGCAAGAAAAAAGGACAGCCAGAAAAGGCAGGTTGGATGAGCTGGGCAGAGATGAGGAAAAGTTGGAGATCCATGTGTCCTGTGATCAACAATGATCTGCAACCTAGCACCTGTTTGCCACCCTCCAACACTGCCTGGGAAGATAGCGATGCATCCTAAAGAGATGGCCGGATCCTGGAGTACAGGGACTACCACCTTCCTAAGATTTCTGCCCCAAGTTGAACAGAAGCAGCAGAGGGGAAGTCCTCCAAACGTCCTCTGGGACAGCATGGTGGGCTCCTCAGCAGGAAGGCCTGTGGGAGCAACACCCACACCCCAGAGATCCGCCCCATGCTCCGGCACCACGTGAGACGTGAATTATTTTTCTCACTCTAGGGAATACAAGCCACAATAAAGATTCTCCCATTTCAGTGTAATGGGGATCAGAGTCAGATTGAATTTGAATGAACGCAAATATTTTAAAATATATTTTTATTGATTTTAGAGAGGAAGGGAGAGGGAGAGATAGAAACATCAGTAATGAGAGAGAATCATGGACTGGCTGCCCAGCATGTGCCCTGACCAGGAATCAAACCATGACCTCCTAGTTCATAGCTTGATATTCAACCACTGAGCCATGCTGGCTGAGCTGAATGAAGGCATATTTTAAAGTATGCTTGAAGATGTTCAGTTCTAGCTCCAATACAAACAGATCTCCGTAATCAATACTTCCAAGTGTACAGTAAAAAAAGGCTGGATAAACAAAAAGTCAACAACTTTACTTGAAACCATTAGAGAATTGATTGCAGAGCAAACAGGACCCTGAAACTCTAAAGAGACAGGGGTATCCTGATCACCTGCAAATGAAGCAGGTGGGACGAGGAACTGGTGAAGGATTGAAATGGCAATTTTGAGCACTTGCTAGAGGCTGAGTGTGAAGCAGCATGAGAATGAGAAATTAAAGCCACAGCATGGGTAGGCCCCAACACTTTCATGGGGACCTGCCTTCAGGAACTTCACCAGGTTCCCACAGTGACAATGTAGGAGGATTGATTTTTGGTTCTGGTGGAGGGGGGAAGAACGGGGTGCAACAGTATTTACTCTAAAATTGTACCCAGACAATCAATGGGACCATGCTGTCTGTCACTACTTGAGTCAATTAAGCAGAAATAGGGTTGAATCATAAATGAGCATTTATTCCAATATTGCCAGCAGTATTATGGGAGAGCAGCAGGTCATCCACAAAACTCTGCTCTGACCCCTCTCCCCCAAAAGCCAGCTGCTTAAGTTGGGTAGAAGGACAAAGATTACATGGGGAAGTAGGCAAAAGGCATGCCATATGGGCAGTTTACAGGTCTGGAGATTTGCAAAGGCCTGCGGGTATGCAAAGGTCTGGGGGTCTTCAAAGGGCTAGTCATATGCAAAGATCTGGGGTCTTCCAAGGGCTGGCAATTCTGGTTTCTGCAACAAGGCTGTTAATCTTTTCATGATAATAGGCAGCTCCCTGATGGGGAGGATGAGCTGCATTTCCAGGTGAGCCCCCAGGTCTCATATGCAACTCCCATCCAGGTTAGAATGTGTTTTCTTTAATCAGAACAAAACAACCATTGTTAACCGAGCATGATTGATATGTCTTATAATTGTAGTTGGTGCCCAAGATTCTGTTTCTGCCCCTAACATTTCCCCACTGCTATTTTTTTTTCATCTCATATCCATGAGATTGGTCTTAGATGAAAAGCCTCAGGGGGATGGAATACAGCAAATGCAGGATCTAAAAAGAGGAAGACATGGAAAATAGCAACAAGCAATTAGACTACAAAAAAACTAAACAGGAGAAAAATTCAAAAGACACAACCCAGACAGGTTAGGTAACCAGGAAGTTAGGTGGGAGAAGTCAAATCCCAAAAACCCTTTTCGTGTTACCTTGGAGATGGTTTCCCTAATTTATTGAATGTTGTTTTCTATCAATTGAGAATTGTCAGAAAGATTAAAATAGCACATTCCTTTAAATTCCTCACAACCGTGGTTATGCTGCAACAGCAAGTAATCTATTGCTGTCCAATTCTCTAGAACTACCTCCCGCTCCTGGCTCAGCTCTTGATGTATCCCATGTATAGCCCTGGAAGTGGCATTCAGGGCTTTTACCATGCTACAAGCCAGCCCAGTCACTTCTACATTAAGGGAGCCTACCATTACCAGCATAACAAAAATGGTTAAAGCAAAATACTCAGCAGGGCTCCACAGGTGGAGATTACCATTGCAGGCTGGTGCCACAGCCCTGACAGAGTCTCTTTTGGTTCAGACCCTCTCATGTTTCTGAGGCATAAACACAGTCAGTCGTCCTAAGGAACAAGCCACCAGTTGCTGTCCGCAGGGTTATATGAATCAACAGTTACCCCACATACCAAAAACCAACTGACTGGCAGCTTAGTATGTCCATTACCGTTAGGGAGGGTGAAATTATCAGAACAATTCACATTGTAGTTACTAGATACTTAAAGAAAATAACTAGAACACCCAATAGAAGTCAGACATTCACCACAGGACGTTACTACAGCAACCTTTACAGAAAACATTCCTGCATCCTTTTCCTGGATGGTGGGTCCCAACATATAAAGGTCCCCTCTGGGATTTTCTTCCCAAAATGAATAGAATAATTCTATATCTTAGCAATAGGTGTCCCAACTCCTATTAGGCAAAATGTAAAGGTCTGTTCTACATAGGTTCCTCCATTACCAGCTTCAGAGCAGTTGGAGTGGTGAGAAGGACATCTCAGGGTCCTGTCCGTTTTTCCTCTGGTTGGCCCATCCTCCTTGCTCTGCTTCTAACTGCCTACCACATCCTCTCAAGGAACTTAGCTCTGAATTCTTCCATGGAAAAAGGGGTGCAGGGTCTCTTCTGAATCTAGTTCATGCTGAGGAGGGTGAAGTTTTCTTTTAAAGCCAAGAGATCCTTGCTCTCTGTCAGAGGGACAATGAGGCCAGGGCACAGAAGGAGATGGCAATGGTGTCTAGAGATTATATTCCCTATGTGTGAGTAGGGTTTGTAACCGGTGGAGACAAACTGTGTTATAAAATTTAGTATTATTGGGTGAATGTTAGAACAGCAAGAATTACAACAAATGCTCTGGTGGAAAAAAAAAACACATTTCAGTTCTAATAATTCCCTATTGAAACACAAGTTTTCCCCTAAAATCATCCTCATTTTTTATTAAAGAGCTAAATAAGACCAATTAGTTTTCTGTACTAAGGCTAGTTACAATTTGGCCTGATTGTTTGCATGAACACAATAAGAATAACAATTGATCATATAGGTTTGTTGTTGTTGTTTTAAGATATGCTTTGCTGGAATCTCATGATCCAGATTTAATTAGCCCCACAAGGCAAAGAAGCTAAGCCACCTCGCTGCTATCAGGTTGTTATGCAACACCTGTAGACCTGGGTGAATTCCTCAATTTGAGGTCACCAAGGATGTCTTAAGGTTCCTTCCTTGCCATCTCTCAGGAAAGCAACCTTCATTTCTTACATGGAAAGGCTGCCATGAACCATGTGACAAGCAAGACACCAGGCTTTCTCCAAGGGACTTATTGGCTTCCTTCCTTAAAGCTTTCTGGTGACATCCAGAGTCCAGGCATGTTAGACGTGACATTCCAAGGTCTTTGTTAATAAAACCACAGCTGGAAACTGGTCTTATTGAATTCATGCAAAGAAACATATTGCCATGACTCACTCATTAAGAACTGCCAAATTCTGGAGGGATCAGGTAGGGGAAAAAACATATAATTTACCAAAAGATAGAAAGCAAGCTAAGTACATCAGTAATCAAAGTTACACTGTAGACAGACAGACAGACAGGCAAGAGTTTCTGGTGGCTGATGCCTTGAGAGGGAGAGCAGGGAGGGTCCCCAAGATTAAGAATCCTCAGCAGCTTCTGGGAAGTTCCTGCAATCCCTACCACGGGTTCAGCCCACCACAAGCAGCTGCCCCCCCCCCCCCCCAGCAAAGAGGGATATGCCCCATCCTTAAAGAAATTAAACCAAACAACAAAGAGACACAAATCAACAATCAATAGAAATACTCCTATGTACAATATTTACAGGTGCGCACAACCTACAGACAAGAGCTTCACACCCTGCTCCTTGTCTGTCCAGCCACAGGAACTTCAGAATGCCCAGCACAAAAAACAAACAAAAAAACACCGAAGCAGAGCAATGTCTCTCTCTCGTCCCATAGTGGGTAAGACTACGAGCTCAGAGACCCGGCCAAGGACCACTGGAGGTCTCTTGGCATCCAGAGCTGATCAGGCTTGCCCAGAGGAGAGGCAAATAAAATGCTCCCCATGCCATACATAGTACATACTTCCTTACCAAGAAGCCCAGATGAAAAGCAGCAAAAGCTTCTCATACCACATCTCCTTACCCCATCCCACTTCACCAACTTTTGTAACTAGAAAAAAAAATAGAAAATACACACACATATATGCACATACTTTTTACCATGTTAATTATTATTCAACTCTCAGCCCAGAGGTCCATATATTACAAGAAGATTTCTTTGAACTTATGAGAATTTTAAGGGATTCCTCCTCATACTATATCCTTGAACAATAAATTATATTTTTGTTTATCTCTCCCACTGGTCTGAAAGTGCTATTCATTTTTGTATCCCTATAATTAAAACTGAAGTCCTACACCTGATAGATGGTCAAGAAGTACTTAATAAACTGACCTGAACCAAACTGACCAGCAATTTTTCTCTGGAAGAAGCGTATTTAGATTAGAGGTGTTATTTTCCCCAAAAGGGAATGAATCCATTTGGAGATTAATTCAGAGAAGTACAGCAAATGCCCTTGACAGCCTGACTTTATTAAAAGGAACTTACAATCTACAAGTAAATGTTCTTGCTATTGCTTTTTAAAAACCAAGTATTACTATTCTAAAACTAAAATTGAGAAAGAGGGAGAGCGTTTCAATGAGGAATAGTTTCAAGGAAACTCCCAGGAATAATTATGATACTGTCCTTCCTTTCAAAACCATAATATTTCTAAAATTATAAAAATTATATTTATGTATGAAAATAATACAAGTGCCAATTCCTAAGATATTCAGTCTATTTTGACTATGGAAATGTATGGATAGTTATTTTTAATTATTATTTTACCTTTGACTCCAAATATTGTAGCCTATTCTAAACTATTTACCCTTAGCATAATTCTTTCTCATACTTTTTATTGTTTCCAGAAAAGAAAAAACAAAAACAAAAATGTGCCCTGTTCCAACATGCTAAATGGAAGTTTAAAACCCTACTGACTTCAGGCTTATGCAATGTCAATGCATTTCTGTTTTATTTTTTAATATACTTTGGATTAAATATTAATTTTGAGGTAAAGGTACCAATGTAACATAAAATATAGCTTTTTAAAAATAAAAGCATCAATAATGACTAAAGAAAGCTGGATATTGTGCCAAAAAGGGATTTTAATAATAGTGTCATGGTCACAGAAGTCTACTGTTTAAAAATTAATTTTTCGTTTGAAAACATTACTGGCAGCACCAAGAGTGCACAAAACATATTCTCTTATTACCAGAGCCTCTCTCTGCAACTTAAATGCCAAAGGCTTCAAGGTAAGGACAAAGAATACTTTGAACTTAGAAGAAATGTGACAAATAACTGGAAGTATGCACAATTGTCTGCAAATAATGTTTTCCTAAGCAAAAATGTTCATGAAACTAAAAAGTGAACTGAATACTTGTCCTAGAAATACGCATAGTATATTATGAGGTTCATTATTTTTAGTTGGTATATTTGAATAATTAAATTTTTCTAGGAAGGGAGAAAGAAATTATCCTTTTGAGTTAACCAAGTGACCTTAAAATAATTGTCTCTCAGACCATCCATGCCTTCACTTGACATTAACTAAACACATAATGTGAATCAGGGATTAGGTCAGGTGATGCGTACAAAGCACAGTCATTGGTCTCTGAGAACCCTTACTCTAACGGGGGACTCACGGGAAGACCATCAGAACTCAGTTACACATACAAAGCAAGCTATAGGGCCAGTTCAGAAGCTCCCCTACAGAGGTAGTAAGTTACCATAAAGCTTTGACTAATTGTGCAAATGTAGGATAGGAAGCCCTTAGCATTCCCACAGAATGCATGAAGCGGTGCCTAAAAGGATCGAAGATACTTTACTGAGGAGAACTTGTTAAAAGGTTTTGGAATTTAGTGTTTCTCCTGGTTAGCTCACTCATCAAAGATGAAGGTTATCTTTGTCTCTTACGAGGCCATTTTACTACTCTGTACAGATAGAAGTTAACTTACCATAAACTGATACTAATGTAAATAATTCCCATCCACGTATATTCAAATGATGTCTATTGGAGTGCAATTGATTATGGTCCTATAGCTTTCAAGAATTTTGCCATTTTGCATCCATTTGTAAGTTTCTTTCAGAATTCCTTATCTGATTATAAATATGGGGCTCTTTGAGTTATCTTTTAAACCAATGGGTTCCTCATTAAATAATGAGTCAAATAAATTATTTGATATGTGTTCATTTTATATCTGTATAAGAATAATGATTTTATCTTTTTTCCTAATTATTATTTAACAAGTGAATAAAGAAACTTTAAATCAGGTAAAGCCTTTCTACCTACCAATGTTACGTATATTTCCGATCCCGTATAGGGTTCATATGCTATTATAGATGGTGCTTTTTAGGATTTGCTCCTTCAAAAACCAAGAATGATGAGTTGAAACCATGGATTAAAACCAAGAATGATGAGTTGAAACCATGGATTCCAGAAGTATATTCTGACAAGAAGAAAAATGTGAACAAACCCTTGCATGGTAAATATTTAGGAAATCAGACAACATTTATTCTGACCCAGCTGATCAAGAAGTATGAACACTCTGAGGAATGAGATTCATCCTTTCCTAACCCCTCTACAATACTCTGCCATGTTTTCATAACTCATGGAACCGTGTAAGGCATCTCCATTTGTTTTCAGAGCAATAACACTTTCTCAAATAAATTAAAAGTCTGGCTCTTTAAATTAAATCGCTCTATATTTTAAAAATACAAGCGATTCTAAAATGGAAAGAAATGCAGGCTTTGCATGTTTCTGGAGTTAAATAAAATGTACTAGTTTACCATCTTGTTCTGCAATGTGGTTCAAAATACTTATAGACATGTGCAGATAGAGAAAGAGACATATGCAACAGGAAATTAAAATGGAAACTCTAGAATACACAATGACCAACAATTTCCAAAGTGGATTAGAGGACTTTTAAATCCCATGCCACATCAGGAATGTAACAGTCACAAGATCAGAGAGCAGAAGAAAGTAAAGTTGGGGATGGTTCTTTCTTTTTTTATTGATTTCAGAGAGGAAGGGACAGGGAGAGAGAGACCAAAACATCAATGATGAGAGAAAATCATTGATCAGCTGACTCCTGCACACCCCACACTGGAGATTGAACCTGCAACCTGGGCATGTGCCCTAACTGGGAATCAAATTAGGACCTCCTGGTTCATAAGTCGATCCTCAACCACTGACCCACAACAGCCAAGTGGGGATGATTCTTTGGAGAGAACTGTGCTGAGAGATATATATCCCAAGGAGGATATATCAGTGGTACTACTTCCTAACTTCCAGTAAAAAGAGAAAGAGACTTTAAAATACCACTTGTGATGCTTAATATGCATCCCTATTCGAAAATATAATGGACTTGTGTCTGCCACCTACCAGGAAGTATATAGGCAAGATAAAGAAATCCTGGACCCTTTGCTGGCAAAGCAAAAAACAGCTTTCCAAATGTATTTCTATTCATACTCGCAAAGTTTTGTGGAAAAAAGAAAGCCATCACCATTCCTGTGGATGAGATGTAGCAGGGAACAGAATCAACATGAACTCTTCTTGAGTCCTATCCAAAAGGGTCACCTGGGAGGTGGAACAGGGCTCATAGGACCGAGGCCATGATGTGGGCATTTTTAAGTAATGATACACATGGTGCTGCACAATCTGCAGAAATAACCTGAGCTTATGGGATAATAATGGTAGGGGAAGACCATCCAAAACCTGGACAACTTTATAGTCTTATCATTAAAAAATACACACACACACACACACACACACACACACACACACAATTCCAAAAATGCAAAATAATTCTAACATGGCAAAATACATTTTAAATTTAGAATAAATAAATACCATAGTAAATGAAGAATTTATCTGAAAATAAAGATTAATCAAAGGAAGGGCACCAACACACAAAAAAGAGTTGAACCTGATAGTAAATAAAGGAAAAGTCAAAATGAACAAAGCATAGAGGTAATCTCTATATATAAAAGGCAAAATGTCTGTCCTTCCCTCTGACTGGTAGCTACGATGCACACTGACCACCAGGGGGCAGACACATAACGCAGGAGCTGCCATGATGCGCATTGGCCATTTAAAAATAAACGGCACCAAGGACTTAGCCCCAACAAACCAACACTCGGCTTCCCCTAAGTGGGACACAGGCCCCGCCACCACCCCAGAGCTACACCCCACCAAATTGCAGCCAATGCTGTCAAGACCCCATGGCGCAAAATGCAGCCCATAGCCCAGCTCAGCCAGAAAATGGTGGCTGTGGGTGCCAGTTAATGACATCACATAGCAATGCCTGGCTTCCTCTCCCTAGCAACTAGCCTCCTTGGAGTTTCTTCAGCCCAGGAACACAAATTGCTTTATAGCCAGGTGCAAACATTTTACAGTTCAACCAAATGTTTGTGGAGCATTTTCCCATGCCTCATCTCATTTGATACTCACAGAAGTCCTGGAGTAGGTAGATAGGAGACTCATGGGGAATTCTATTTTCTTTTTATTAGCAAAACAACAGAGATTTAGAAAGTTTAGAGACTTGACCAGACTGAAAAGAAGTAAGAAGTGGTGGACCATGAAAATGACTTCAGGTTTTCTCACTGCACAGAATATAGTCAAACACTGCTACAGTTAAATATTTTACCCTTTTTCCTCCCTGCATGATCTACAATAATAATGTGCTTCATGTTAATATTTACTGCTGTGCTGCTGACAATTACCTGAAAGAGAAGTTGAGGTGATTCACTGGGCTGGAAAAAGTTTAGCTAAATCAGAAAGCAGGTCTAATTAAGCAAGTTTATCTATTTTCTATATAATAAAAGGCTAATATGCAAATAAACCAAATGGCAGAACAACCAAACAACTGGTCACTATGACATGCGCTGACCACCAGGGGGCACGCGTGGAACATGGTGGGCATTGGCCACAGCAGGAATGTGGAGCAGGTGAGTGGGGGCACCAGACCAAGGTGGGGCACCTTTTGCTGTCATCGGGGCAAGCCTCCGGTGGTTACTGAAAATTCTTTGCTCCTGTGCACTGCAGTTCCACCTGATGCTCACACCTGCTGCTGGCACCAGCCCCGCTCACACCCGCTGCCAGCACCCGAGCTGCCGCTCGCACCTACTGCCGGCACCCAGCGCCGGCCCCAATCGCTCGGCGCCATCAGCAGGTGTGAGTGGCAGCTGCTGGCCCCGATCACCCCTCAGGGCTTCTCCAACTCTTCCTGCTCCTGAGGGGAGATGGGGGCCGGCAGCCGCCTTTCACACCACTGCTTGTGATGGCCCCACTCGCACCCGCTGCCAGTGCCAGAGCCACTGCTCGCACCTGCTGCCAGTGCCTGGTGTTGGTCCCAATTGTTTGGCACCATCAGCGGGTGCGAGCAGCAGCTGCCAGCCCTGATCACCACTGAGGGCTTCTCTACCTCCCTCTGCTCCTGAGGGGCAATCAGGGAAGCAGCTGTTGCTCGCACCCACTTTGGGTGCCGGCCCTGCTCACTACCGCTGCTGGTGCTGCCCCAATCACTCCGCGCCTTCAGCAGGTGTGAGCGGGGCTGACGCCATCAGCATGTGGGAGTGGCGGTGGCAGGAGTGGGCTGCTGGCAGACACGGGACCAGGGCTGTGGCAGGAGGGGCTGGGCGATGGTGCAGAGGATTAGCTGAGACCTGCCCTGTGCCTACCATAGCCTTGTGGCCCACAGTTCCTTTCAAGGTGCACAAATTCATGCACCGGGACCCTAGAATATATATAAAAGGCTAAGTTGACTTGCGCACACATGATACATATAAAGCACTTGCTGATGCCAATTGCACGCATGTGTTTCGATCTGTCATTGTCGATCGTGAAACTGGTTGACGCTTCTGTTATAGAGAAAAGGCAAACAGCGATTTTAAAATATTTCTTCTAATTAATCTCCTTTCAGTGTGCACGAATCCGTGCACCAGGACACCAGCAATGCAACAAAAACTTTGTAGGCAGAGTGTACAGCCAAGCTGGGCCAAAAGGGAAAATGTGAGCTAATTGGGCATCATGTTCAGAATTGCATATTTATGGAGCTTGCTGTGATTAGTTCTATTCATGTACTCTACATTCAACTGCAGGTAAAAGTGTTCCAAAATATTAGCATGCTAGAAAACAAAATCACATATGATCCCCTAGCACTTCTGCATTATAAATATCCTCTCACTGTTTACCATTCATGTGTTACCTAGTACGTGTTGCAGAAACATTCTTTTTCATAGAACAGACCATATCAACAGGTAGCTAGGGCTGTGGGAGAATACGCAACCAGTAATAACAGAGCATTGGCCATTATCAGTGCAACCACAGAGGAGAAATGTTCAGCAATGGTGGTGGGGCTGGTGCTGGCAAAGAACCCACAGCCACTCTCAAGAGAGAGTGTACAGTCATGAGCCATGTAAGGACCAGGGTCTATTAGGAGAAATGCGTTGTCAGACACATACTATGCTAGATGGCATAGCCCATGGCTGGAATTGTATGTGCTGTACTTGTACAGGACTAGCAGCACAATAGGTTTGTTTACACCAGCATCACCTCAAACTGGCCAGTAATTGCTGCATAAGCCCTGAAAGCTGTCTTTTATTTTGTAATACAAGTGCCTGACTTAAGCTTCGATTGCCAAGGCATCCACTTCAAAGAGGCTATTTTGAAAAAAACAAAAACAAAACAAACACATATGACACTTATCTAATCATTGTTTTCATTTGTATTTTTTAGTCACCACTTAGGTAAATTCTTTTCATGCTTATTGCTTTTTAAAATATATTTTTTATTGATTTCAGAGAGGAAGGGAGAGAGACAGAAACATCAGTGATGAGAGAATCATTGAGTGGCTGCCTCCTACACACCTGCTACTGGGGATGGAGCCCACAACCCGGGCAGGTGCCATGACCTGGAATCAAGCCATGACCTTCTGGTTCATAGATCAATACTCAACCACGAAGCCACGCTGGCTGGGATGTTTATTGCTTCTTTCGTTATATTTTCTTCTGTGGATTGTCTGCTCCTACCTTTTCCTATTTTTTACTTGGTTCTTACTGATTTGGGTGAGCTTTATATGTTACAGATAAAAAAACCCTTTGTCTATGTCTGTCATATTTGTAAAAAAAATTGTTTCTGCAAAACTGGTGTTTGCTTTTTAATCATTTATGGTGCTTTTCTATTATGATCTCAAATTGTTTTATATTGTGAAATATATATCAAGATTTCATTTGTGGAAAAAAATAAAGGAAAAGGAAAAACACATTGCCAGCCGCAGGGGTAAATAATGAGCCACGCCCCCCCCCTCACCCCCCCCTCCCCGCCCGCCACCAGGACCCTTTGTTTTATATCTTGATTTCTATAACTGACCACTTGGGCCACCTGTTTTTTGTCTTCCAATGCTTTACATTCTTGCTCTTATGTTTGAAATCACCACTAAAAAGTGACCCTGTGGAAACCTATGCCCCCGCCCTGAACCCTGATGAAAGCAGGACCCCAGGGCCACGCGCATGCGCTCCCCCGCTTACTTGTGACATTCTTGCCATGTGCCCCCGTCTTACTTTGTAAGCTCCAGGACCTATAAAAAGCAAATCCTTTTTTTTCTTCAAAGTTCCTTAATAGTTGTTGCTGAAGGGTGTCTGTCTCACAATCATAGTAAGAACCACAAAGGTCAGTCCAGTTGTAACAATGGTTTAGAAAACAGAGATGTTACAGGGGACCAGCTGAGTGCGCCCAGACATTCCTAGCAGATAGTATTACACTCGATAGACTCAGACCTGCACAAAACAGGAATGCGTGGCTCTATGACCTTCCGGCGCTCTTTTACAACAGCTACAATGCCACCAGGCGATAGGAGCTTTTCAGCTCCAGGATAATCTACGGGCCACGATTGTACATGCCACGCATCATTGATGGAAACATTGCATAACTGCATGTAAACCCCCAGGCCCAGAAGGCTCACCATCAGCTCAAAACAGGAGTAATAAGAGAGCTTTCCCTCTTCTTTTTATTTCTTCTTCCACCCCCACTTCATCCTCAGAGAGGAGAGAGTGCTGCTTAGAATCTTTCTAAGATGGGAGGAAAAAGAACATTTAGAAGATGGGGAGAACATGTAAAATATCCAGATGGAGAAAGAAGAAGCCATGTATGTGCCCTTTATTGAGTTCGATGCTTCCTGTCTACACCGAGCAAGCTGGAGTGGGGAAGGTGGTCTGAGCTTGTTAAGTGCTGACTAAATAGCTTTGTATAACGACAGAATAAGCATAACACTCACAGGGCTTCCCACCCCAAGGACAAGAGAAGATGTAGTCCTCTAAATTAACTTAAAGAGATAATAGATGACAAAAATCACAGTGCTTTATGTTACAGCCCACTAGCCCTGATCTATATATTGCAAAGATTATGGTTGATGCCAATCAAACGCTCATGTTTCCTGGACAGTATTCCGATAAAGGCAGAGAGGAATGAACCTGTTGGAAACTGTTTGCAAGCTTATACAACACGAAAGCATGGCAGACTCCACAAAGCAACCTCTGAATGAAAACGAACAGACTGTATTTCTCCAGACATGCAGTAATACAGATGTCCCTTAATGTGTGTGTAGAATATACTTTGTAAATATATCATCCGTTTCTAAGCCAAACCTCAATGAGAAATCTAAGAGTCAGTTTTCCAGGGAGGGTTTCTAGGACAGCAACTACACTTAATTATGTGGTAGGATGTTACTTTTCTCCTTTGTAATTAAAAGATATATTTTAAGCCGACCTACTCAATCCCCAAAGAAACTAAACCAAGAAGGCTAAAACACTACAAGGGTGAATCTGGATTCCCTACAAAACCCAAATCAGTGCTACAAAAAGCAATGTAGACAGATAAACAGAAACATTCTTTCAAATACATATGTGGCTGCAAATTAATCTTGAGTTTCCATAAACATTTAATTATGTAATTTTACTTCATGCTAGAATAAATTTCTTGTAAAATGCTACTGCATCTTAAAAAAACAAAACAAAAAACACCTCATCATTTCATTAACATAAGAGCAGTATTGGATGGAGGAACAGTGAAGAAATACTTTTTAATTATGCTTATGTACTTCAATAGTCCAGATTGAAATCAAGAGTCTATGTTTCTAACATTTTACAGTGGGTTACATTTTAAATGTGAAGTAGACCTATTTAAATCTATGAATAAATTGATATTTTCATCACCTCTTTTTAAAATTATTTATCATATTTAAATAGGTACTATTTTCAACTAATAATTTTTCATTTAATGGTATACTCATCCAAGTTTTAAAACATTTGATTCTGGGAACACATATTCACCCTTTTAAGAGTGTCTTCCTCCCTCTACTGCTTCCAACCCTACATTTTTTACACTTCGTTGGCTAATATTCACATTTGACTTTCTGGCTTTTATAAAAACATCACTCCCACTGGCTCTGAAAATGTAATATTTTAAATGTGCAGTGTTTGTCCACAGTTGGCTAGTTTACTATTTTGTGCTTATATGATTTCCTTGTAGCTAATGATGCATTTTCTTCCTACTTGGCAAAAATAGAAGAAAAGCCAATTCAGGCACATCGTTCATTAAAACGTAATGTGTTCTGAGGTCCTTTTTGTAATCGGAATCACTGGTGATTAATAGCTATCTAATTCTTTCCTTGGTTTTGTAACTGTTAGATGTTAATTATCAAAATCTGAATGCTTTAAATTAAAGAAAAGACAGGGAAAAAAGAGGAAGGGGGAAGGAAGGAAGGAAGGAAGGAAGGAAGGAAGGAAGGAAGGAAGGAAGGAAGGGAAGGGAAGGGAAGGAGGGAAGGCTAAGGCCCTTACAAAATCAAAGCAAAATAGAGAGAAGAAGGAGGAGGAAGAGTAGGAGAAGAAGAAGATGAGGGAAGTATGAGAAACAGGATAAAAATAAGAGGAAAAGAAGAAAACTGGTTACTATAGAACTAAAAAGACTATAGGAATTAAAGATATAGGGAGTCAAATATAATAGTTATGCTTCGATGTGCTTTTTCAGAAGCCAAAACTACAGGAACTAGTTCTTTTTTTTTTTAATGATTTTAGAGAGAGAGGAAGGGAGAGGAAGAGATAGAAACATCGACCTGCTGTCTCCTGCATGCCCCCTCACTGGGGATTGAGCCCATAACCCAGGCATGTGCCCTGAATGTTTGGTCATGATCAGGGCAAGAGTTTTCAAACATAGAAAAGATGACTGGGTTATTGAATTGCAATTTTAATGTTGATCATTAATAGCTGTGATTTTGAGCATGCTCCTTAATTTCTTTGTCTCGATATTCTCATTTATAAAATGGCAATATTAAGTAGTATATAGCTGATAGGATTGCAAGATATAAAAGATTTAGGTTTTGCACATAGTAAATGCTCATTAATGCTCAAGTCTACTCAAACCATTAGACTTGATAAAAATTAAAAGATGACTCAGGCATGGCTTTTCCATTCAAAAAGCTACCAGACAAACTGCTTTAGCTATTAGATTTCTTTCTTTCCTTCTTCCTCTCCATAATTCCCTTCCTCCAAAATTCAAAAGTATCAAGAAATAACCCAATACTTCAAAAAGTAGAGTGAGGTCTTTATCTTACCAGGGAAGTGGGCCATTTTCTAGCATTCATTTCTAGCATTCATTTCTAGTATTTATTTCTAGTATTCATTTCTAGTATTTATTTCTAGGATTCATTTCCAGGATTCATTTCTAGTATTCTACCAGGGTATCCATGTAGCCTTGGGCCAGTTACTTCACTTTTCCAAGTATCATTTTCCTTTACCTATAAAATGGGGACAAGTCCATGTAAGTTACAGGGTATCTTGAGCATTAAGTATGCCTTCAATGTGCTTGATACTATGCTAGTATATACCTAGTATATTTCTTAGCAAGTTGAATTTTCAAACACCTGCACTCCATTACCATACAACAGTAGGAGTGAGAAGAGGAGAGCAAGGGTTCGTGGAGCCCACGGTTTGTCTCTTACCTTCTCCACTCTTACAGTTGTGCCACTTACTTGTATTGTTTCAGCTTCTCTGGTGCCCACTTACTCCATTTGTAAAACCTGCATGACAATACCTGTGTAACCAACCACTGGAAAAAAGGTGTGAGACTAACTTATGATAGAAATCAATGAGGACCATATGAAAGAATATAGCCTATACCAGTGGTCGGCAAACTGCATCTGGGCAAACTGCAGCTCGTGAGCCACATGCGGCTCTTTGGCCCCTTGAGTGTGGCTCTTCCACAAAATACCAACTTCTGCGCATGGGCTATGAAGTTTCAATCGCACTATACTTGCGCGCCCGCATATGGTATTTTGTGGAAGAGCCACACTCAAGGGCCAAAGAGCTGCATGTGGCTCATGAACCGCAGTTTGCCGACGACTGGCATACCAATAGGAAAGGAAAAACTGTTCTTACTAAATGATTCACAGAAGAAAACGGTGTTGTCTTACACTGGCTGGCACTTTTAATAGAGATAAATCTAGATAAAAGCAACCTATTTTTTCAGTATCTTGAGAATGACATCAGACCAAGGATACATGTTGACCTAGATAAACCACTAAATATACCAGTGAGTTTATATGACATTAAAAATATATATAACTTCAGTATTGAGTCTTTCCTCAGTTTCTCCAAAGCTCTCTCATCTTAGCCATGACCTTAGACTTTGAAATGAATTCTCAAATAATTTGATGAAGAGGAAGAAGTTTTTCAGGGCTCGGACAAGTAGTTTTCTTCCCTCGGGGCCATCCCCTAATGTTAGCAATAAACATAGTAAACATCCCTGCATGGAACTCCTAGCTGCTGTCACTTGCAGTTTCATTCATCTTACTTTATCAGGATTAAAACAGTTGCTACAAAAGGAGGGATATTCAAGGAGTCATGTTTGATAGGCACTTTTTTATACTATCAAATAAATTGTTATTGATAGTCCCTGGGATCCATTGGTCTGAAGGTTAAACATGGAGTTGACTGTGTGCATATAAGTGCTGCTTCTCATTTGCCGTCCCCTGGGAGGCAGTCACAGAAAGAAGAAAACCCAGTAGTAGCTCCCAGAGGGGGGATTTGAAACTTGCTCACTTGTGATTATGTGTTCATTTTTTTCACATGTAAAATAGCAATACGTATACCTGCTTGGACTACCCTTCTGTGAAGTCAGCAGGACCAAAACAAACAAACAAAATACTCTGTGTCCCAAAAGAGACACCATCTCTTAGCCTTACCCCTAGCACTGGCTTGATAAAGAGTCAGCACTTTGCCCTAACCAGTTTGGCTCAGTGGATAGAATGTCAGCCTGAGGACTGAAGGGTCCCAGGTTCAATTCCGGTCAAGGACATGTACCTTGGTTGTGGGCACATCCCCAGTAGGAGGTGTGCAGGAGACAGCTGATCAATGTTTCTCTCTCTCTCTCCCTCTCCCTTCCTCTGTGTAAAAAAATCAATAAAATATATTTTTTTAAAAAGAGTCAGTACTTCATAAGTGTCTGTGGACCATGCTTTTCACACTGCACTACCACATACAAAGATATAACTATGTCACCTACATCTGATCCCTTAATTGCCTTTGCATCGCCTCTTTCTTTACCTGTCTCTAGTCCCAATTATCCTATAAATGCCTCCCAACTGCTTTTTCATGAAAATATGTCAGATTGGCTGCTTAAAAATCACCTGGGAACTTTCGGAAAACACAAGTCACAATAAAACATCCACCTGTAGGGAGATGAATAAACAAATCATTGCATCTCCAAATACTGGACAGTGGGGGATATATAAACACAGTTTATAGTTGTTCAATTGGAAAATAATACAATAATTAATAAATAACAATACAAGAATAAACTCTGTTTCATGTATTCACAACTGTAAACCTTTTTTCTCACCCCTTTATATAAGTGTGTGTGTGTGTGTGTGTGTGTGTGTGTGTGTGTTAGAATATCCTGGCCTACATTTTAACACAGACAATAGCTATACCTTTGTGTATTCATGTAAGTATGCATATATTGCCCCTCGGTGTCCCTGATATGCTGCATCCCTTTAGTATCACAAACCCAAGAGATGGGCACATTTCCCAGCCCTTTTTGCAGTGGATGCTGCCACATGACTAAATTTGGGCTAAAGGCTGCAAAGAAAGTAATGAATGTGACTTCCAGGTCATCTCCTTAAAAGGAAGGTCATTACATTGGAACTTCCTTTTCCCTTTCCCACTAGCTGAGTAGTCCTGACAATGTGAATAGCCATCTTACACCCAGAGGTGGAAATAATATCGCGAGAACTTCAGAACCACCCAGGCAGAGAGCATCCCAGAATGTCCTCCCTCTACTGAGCCACCTGTCTTCCCGAAAGTAAACATAGACCTTGTGTAAGCCACTGAATTTTTAGGTTTCAAATAGAACATGCTAGCCTATTCCCTAACAATACAACATTGGATCTATCATCCTATATAATAAAAGGCTAATATGCAAATCGCCCCCTCAGGAGTTTGGCCGACCAAGGGTTCGACCACTCACTATGATGTGCACTGACCACCAGGAGGCAGCACAGAACAAAGGAAGGCCCTGGCCGGCAGCCGGCAGCCAGCTGCCAGGGGAAGGAAGGCCCAAGCCAGCCCTGATTGTGGGCCAAGCCTAGGGACCCTACCCATGCACGAATTTCATGCACCAGGCCTCTAGTTTCTTATAATATAAACATAAAACCATTAAATTAGCACCTGTAAGAAATAATAATAAAAACAGCAAGCAACACAGGATGAGCTTGACCTATGCCTGGACCCAGGCTAGACAGTAGAGCTGCTGTAGTTATGGAAATATTAGAGGCCCAGTGCACAAAGTTTGTGCATGGGGGGGGGGGGTAACCCCTCAGCCCGACCTGCACCCTCTTGTAATCCAGGACATCCCTCTTGCAATCCAGGACCAATGGCTCCTAACCACTCACCTGCCTGCCTTCCTGATCACCCCTAACTGCTCACCTGCCTGCCTGATCGTCCTTAACTGCCTCTACCTTGGCCCCCGCTGCCATACCTTCATCATTTGACTGTCAGATCTAATTAGCATATTACACTCTTATTATTATAGATAAGCATGATTCTTATACTCATGGAGCTTCAACTCTGCACTAAAACAGACATTTTTTTAGGTTCAAATAATTAAGTAACTCTATCATCCTTGTTTAAAATGGGAAGCACAAATTATCATGGGAGTAAACAATTAAGGAATAAATCTTAATTCTCTTTCACTTTCTTCAAGTTTCTGCAAAACTGTCACTTTATCTGAGGTTTGTCCCTTATCAGTTCCCAGTTCCATTTATTCATTGGGTTTCAAGCTACTGCTTACTCATCACTTTTCTAAAATACCCCCTTTGTTTCCAATAAAATTATTTCTTTTATATATAGTCATTTGAGTAAATTTTGTTTTGGGAACCAAATGCTTGCTCCCTAAGTAAATGAGGAAAATAAGCTTTGCAAATGCATATAAATATTGTATTTGGTTCCAATAATAACCTTCATTTTTAGATAGCATGTATTTCTTTATAACACATCTGAATTAGTTTTATTTTAAAATGAGATTCTGAAATGCCATTTCAAGCTTGAACAATTCCAATGGGGGAAAAAAATCCAAAATGGCATTTCAGCACGTTTCTCCACAAAAATACAATTGTTCAGCACATTCTAGTTTCTGAAGCTCTTTCGTGTACTCATGTGCAAAAGGAAAATTGCATCCTACTGTAGAATTTAAAACTACCTTTCCCGAGTACTTACCTTCAAGAATATAAACACCGTCACAACTCGCACATCCGCCCGCTCATTGCTCAGGTACTCACCTGGCCAATCACAGGAGTCCAAAACTTCCCAGCTCTGTCATAAAGCCTGCATTTTCAGTTGCTGTCCTGAAAGCTTTGAACCTCACAGGACCCCAAAGGTCTAACTGTGGATTCCGTAGCTCTGGCCTGATGTGTTGCCCAGCCAGAGGGACATGTCATCTCCTTTACCAGCTGGATCAGCTGGACCCACTTGGCCCTCAACTTAATAGGTGTCACGTTCCGGCCACCTGTAGAAATTATTCAAACAAGCCAATTGCATCCTCCTGGAGGTACCGAAAGGCATTTCATTCTGTTACTGTGAAACCTGCCTCTCAATGCTGCTGTGTGTTCACTCTCTTCTGAGCGCATTTCCCACGTGGTCCCTGCGTGGGGTGCAGTACCTGCCCCTGGGTGGGAGTATATGTGATGAATAAATTGCTTTCTCTCGCATCTGTCCTAAGTCAGGTGTGTGTGTTCAGTCATATTGTACTTCCAGGCTCTGGGATCCCTCCCTCACCAACAGGGTGAACAGGTGGTGTTCACTACACCAGCTGAGGCCTCCCTTTCAAAATAACAGAAGCCTCAGGAACTGAGTCCCAGAGTGGATCAGGGAGAGCACTCAAAGCTCATGGGTTCACCACTTGCCTGTGCTTCTTCCTGCCATTCATTCACACCGCCATCCAGGGACACGTGCAGGACAGACGCCTGGTATCTTGAGTGATGCCCGCTCCTCCACCCGCTGCTGATTCTGCAGTGGTCCTCACACTGTGGAGCAAACACACAGCTCTCTTTACTCTCAGTCTCCTTCTCCTCCGCTGTCTCCCACTGCATTTTGGACTCGTCCCATTTGAAGTGTTCAGTGGGCACATGAGGTTATCATGTCACATTGCACAGTATATTCATCTCTAGAGAGGAAATGCCAGAATTCTTATCTCAGCTCATCACTAACTGGCAGTGTAACTGTGAGCAAGTTCCCCAAACCTGTGATTAGTTTCCTTATATGCAACGTAGGGATAACGACAATAGTTCCTACCTCTATTAGTTGTTACTGGGATTACATGAGTTAGTATTTAAGAATACAGAGCAGTGCCAGGCGTATTCAAAGTTCGTAAGAATTATGAATGTTTTTATAAGTGCAGAACCAAGGCCAGAACATCCGTATCATTTTTTTTTCTTTCTGATTCAGATATTTTTTGCGCTTGTATGTGCATGTCAACACCATTTGATGTGCAGTTGGCATTGGGAAAGTTGTAGACCACCGGTGTAGGCACTTTCCTTTTGATGGATTTAACTATCCAAGCTGATCAGATTCTCGATAAAAACCTGAATTGGTAACTCTGACATGTTTCCTTCTATTTCCCCATCACCTCTTTGATGTTCTTGAAATGCCGCTCTTCTCAATCATCTTTTGTTCCCCTCCTCACTTCTCTACTGTTTAATTATGTGACCTTGGTCAAGTTATTTGATCTAAAACTCAGTTCCCTCATCTGTAAAACTGGGATCAGGAAAACAAGCTCTTGGGGTTTCTGTGATTTTCAGCAATGTGTGACACAGCACAGTACCTACACTGTGCTGGCCCTCAGTGCAGAGAATTTAAGGCACATATACCTCTGTCTCCAGAAGTATGGTCTTTCCCTTCCCTTCAAACCCCTTATCATAGGGTTTTAATTAACGCTCGAAGAGAAACAAGGACAAAAGGAGTAATTTTGAATGTAGGTGCTTTGACAGTCACCTGTGATTTTACTGAATGCTTACGCAAATGTATAACACAAACACACATACTGGTACACAGGCAGGCACAGAGAGAGACACACGTGCGCACTCAAAACCAACCGAGTAGTCCTCTGAGGCACCTTTTCTTTGGGAAGAGACGATAGGGATTATCAATTCAAGAGCTCTCCTTTCTTTAGCAGATGAGGTTAAGAGACTTCTGCAGGGAGTGCTGGTTTTCAAGGTCACACTGCCATCACTGATACGGTTACAAGCAGGAAACTGACCTTCTGATAGCCAGTCCATTTTTTATTCCATTCACCACCTATAATATGGCCTCAGGGAAGAGAGCTGTAAAAATCTTCCTGCCGGGAGCCAGTCCATGCTTGCTGTTTCAAGGGACCTGGCATATATGGCATACTGTTCTTAATATGTTTGCTCACCTTCTTGGCACTGTGTTTTAACCAAGGTCACCTCTCCGAGAAAGGTTGTTTCCCCAGGTAGGGATTTTCCCCTGAAGTTAGGGAGGGAATAAAACCCCTCAACTAAGTGCCAGGTGGGTAATTAACCACTTTAACTACGAACAATCATGCTTAAGCTACATAATCTTTACTCCCTGGAATGGAGATAAGAAACGCCCTAACCTTTGTAATAGAGATTGATAGGATTGAATCAACTGGTATAAATATAGATGTAACAAGACAGCAAGAGACAGAACTTAGGAGACAGAACCTAGGCACAGAACCTACACAGAACATTCTCTAGAGACAGAAGAACTTCGCTGGAGAGAACATGGCAAAAGATCCTGGACAGAAACTGGCCTCAGAACCTAGAGACAGAACCTAGCGAGAGAACATGGCAAAAGATCCTGGACTGAACCTGACTACAGAAATTGGCAAGAGAACCTGACTAGAACCTGGTGACTGAACCTGGCTGGAGAACCTGGACAGAACCTGGCTGGAGAACCTAGCGAGAGAACATGGCTACAGAACCTGGCTGGACATCCTAACCAGAACTTCGTTGGAGATCCTGAACAGAACCTCTCTGGAGATCCAGACCAGAACTTGGCTGGAGATCCTGGCTGGAGTTCCTGGCTAGGCTGCTGATCAACTGAACGCTGTCTCTGTGTCATTCCCTCTTCGCTGACTCCGTCCACACCTTTGGGGACCCCTGGACCTGCTGGGGTTGGACCCCGGCATCTTCCTCTTGATTTTGCACCAATTCTTTGATGTTAATTAAGGAATTAACTGCTAGTGAACATTTATTTTGGGATTTTAAAAATTTCAGATATTGTAGTAAGCAGAATAAAAGAGAAGTATATTAAGAATATGAAAAGATGATTTTTTTGTTCAGCTTAAAGGAAAGGTTTATTTGGTATATATTAAGGCTTTGAAAAAACTTAATTGTAAACATTTATATTTTCAGTATATGAAATTGTCAGTAAAACAATTAATATATGATGGTTGTGATTTCTACAATGTATTATAAATTATCCAATTAGCTATTAACATTATCCTATAATATTAGTTGAACATTTTATGTACTTCAGCAGAAATTATAAACAATTCAGAAGACAGTACCATTAGAAATTAGAATACAAACTGCAACTTTAAAGGAATGTAATTTCTCAGTTTTTCATAAATACTTTCACCCACTAGATACCTAGTCTATACATAACAATGTCTTCTCTTGAGAATTCTGCACAGATTTTGTAACCATAGGAAGCCATGAATCTCAAAATGTTGTTATAAAATTCCAGTATGCTGCTATTAAGATTTATAAAAATAATATATGATTACATAGGAATATTCTATTGTAGCAGATATGAATTATATGTGCTTAAATATGGAATTTTATTTGTTACCTGATCCTGATTCTATTTGTGGTGACATGAAGTTTTTCTTCAAAACTTTTGCTTCAGATTTTTAATTAAAATAGGAATATTTGCTCTTAATAAAAACAAATTAATATTGCAGAAGACTTGCAACTTTACTGAATAATATTAACAAATTAGGAAGAAATATATATGCCATGAAGCATTTACAGTAATGGAAAACATCTTTAAAGTTTATTATAGTTAAATCATTCTTAATGACTATCAAATTTAGGAACTGCTACAGCCAACTAACGTTAAAACAGCCAGAATTTTGTTTTACACACACACACACACATAGTGGATTTAAATAATACAATAAACATAATAAGGGCAATTAATATAAATAAATTGTTTTATTATTCCAAAAATTTTGTTTAACTGAAAACATTTTCTCTATATATGATCATGTAAACTAAAATTTCTAATCAAATGCAAATAATTTTCTGAATGGGAATAAATATATAATGTCAAGTTTTTAGTTAGGCAACATCCACTCACAGAAATTCTAGAGTGGAAAAGTATAACAAGCAAAATAAAAATATTATTAGAGGAATTCAGTAGATTTGAGGTGTCAAAAGAATCAGCACACTTACAAATAGAAAGGATGCAATCTGAAGAACAGTGAGAAAAAAATAGTAAATAAATGAACAGAGCCTCAGAAAAACGTAGTGCATAGTTATGTGAACCTTCATAAATGTAACCGGAATTACTAGAAGGAGAGGAGAGAGACAGGGGAAGAAAAAAATATATAAAAAAATAATGACTGAAAACTTCCTAAAACTGATTTTAAAAAAGCAACAACATTAAGCTACATATATCCAAGGAACCTAATAATCTATAAGTAGGACAAACACAAAGAGACCCATACCCAGGCATAGCATGGACAAAATCTTGAAAGCCAGAGGTAAAGGTAAAAATCTTAGAGTCAAAAAGAGAAAAATGTTTCATTATCTACTTACAGGAGACCCACTCCCCACATATACACACAATAAGATTAGTGAGGTTTGTTTTGGTTTTAGAAACAATTAAGAACAAGACAGAAGCTAATGAAATGACATGTTCTAAAGGCTCAAAGTAAAAACAAAATGTTAACCAAGAATTTTACATATAGCCAAACTATCTTTTAAAAGTGAAAATGAAATAAAATAATTTACAGGTAAACCAATACTGAAAGATAATGTTCTTAGCAGACCTGCCTCCCAAGAAATACTAGAGGAATTATTCTGGCTAAAATGACGTCAAGCAGTAATTTAAATCCACATTAATATCTATATTTATATCTATATCTATATCTATATCTATATCTATATCTATATCATCTATCTCCAAGAACCCGGCTGGTGTGGATCAGTGGTTGAACATGGACCTATGAACCAGGAGGTGATGGTTCCATTCCATTTTGGGTCAGGGCACATGCCCATGTCCAGGTTGCTGGCTTCATCCCTAGGAGGGGGCATGCAGGAGGCAGCCAATTGATGATTCTCTCTCATCACTGATGTTTCTATCTCTCTCTCTCTCCCTCTCCCTTTCTCAGAAGTCAATAAAAACATATATTTTTTTAAAAAATCAGAGTATCAGAGTAAAGATAATTATACATAATTATAAAAGATAATGTAATTACATATTTTTACCTATTCTTTTCTTAACTGATTTTAAACACAATTGCATACAAGATAAATATAATTGTATTGTTGGACTTACAAAATATACAACAATAATTGCAGGCATAAAACAAGCCTCAACACATTTAAGTGGATTTAATAATACAATGCATGTTCTTCAACCACAATAGAATTAAATTATAAATCAATACCAAAAGGAAGCTTAGAAATTCACAAGTATGTGGAAATTAACAAAATCCTCCTAAATAATGGGCCAATGAAGAAATCACAAGCGAAATTCAAAAACACCTTGAGGAATGAAAATGAAAATAAGCATATAAAAACTTTGGGATATAGCTACACAAAGAGATATTTGTAACTGTAAATACCAATATTAAAATTAAAAAGAAAGATCAATTCAATAACCTAAGTTTTCACGTGAAGAATCTAGAAAAAGAAGGGCAAGTTAAACCCAAACCAAGTAGAAGAATGGAAATAGATGAGAGAACAAATAAATGGAATAGAAAAAAAGAAAAATAGAAAAAAAAATTTAAGTTGATTAGATGAAAAGATCAACAAAATGGACAAACATTTAACTAGACTGGCCGGAGGGTAAAAGAAGAAGGATCAAATTATTAAAATCAAGAATAAAATAGGGAACATCACTGCCAGCCTTGTATAAATAAAAAGGGAATATGGAAAAAAAAACATGTATGCCAATAAATTAGATAACCTACATAAAGTAGGAAATTTCCATTTTCTGGAAACACACAGATTACCAAAACTGACTAGAGAAGAATAGAAAAATATAAATAGACTATATTAAGTAAATATTATTACTAATTTAAAACTTCCCACATATTGTTATGATGACAATACTCTGTAAATTAATTTACAAATTCAGCACAACCCCTATCATATTACCAACTGCCTTTTTTGTTTTGCAGAAATTGACAAAGTGATACTAAAATTCAGATGGAAGTGCAAAGTATCTAGAATACCAAACAAATAAACAGAAAACACCTTGAGAAAGAATGCATTTTAAGGACTCACACTTTATGATTTTAAAACTTACTACACAAATGTAGTAATAAATACAGCATGGTACTTGTATAATAATAAAAGTATATATCAACACAATAAAATTGAGAGTCTAGAAATAAACCCATAAATTAATGGACAATAGATTTTTCATACAGTGTCAAGACAATTTAATAGGGAATGAAGTGTTTTGCACAAATGTTGCTGAAACAACTGAATATCCACATGCAATGAGGTTAAACTTCTATGTGACACCATAAAAAATACAAAAGTATTAAGTCAAAATGCATCATAAACCTAATTATAATAGCTGAAAACTATAAAACTCTTCAATAAAGACATATGAATGAACTTCCATAGTGCTAGATTACATAATGGCTTCTTAGATACCAAAGCATAAGAAACAAAAGAAAAAAATAAATTTTTGACTGCTTCAGAACTAAGAAGAATATTGCTCTGCAAGTGATATCATCAATAAAGTAAAAATAAAATCCACAGAATGAGAGAAAAATTTAGTAAACCATATATGTGATAAAGGACTTATACGGAGACTATTACAAATCAACACTAAAAAGACAGCCCAGAATCCGGCTAGAATTTTCTCCAAAAAAGATACACAAATGGCCAAGAAGCACATGAAGGAAATACTAATCAAAACCACAATTATATACCATTTCACAACCACTAAAATGGCCATAACCAAGAAGACGCACAGTAACAAGTGTTGGTGAGGATGTGGGTAAATCCAAACCTTCGTGCACTGTTTGGGGGAAGGTAAAATGGTGCAACCACTTTGCAAAGCAGTTTGGTAGTTTCTCCAAAGCTTAAACATAGAGTTACTCTATGGTCTAACAATTCTACCGTAAGGTACATGTTCAAAAGAAAAAAAGACATTTACACAAAAACTTGAACAAAAATATTTATAGCAATCTTATTCATAAATGCCAAAAAGGAGAAACAATTCAATTGCCCATCAACTAAAGAATGGATAAACAACATATCATCTGCAATAAAAAGGAATGAAGTACTGATACATGCTACAACATTAATGAAACATGGAAATGCTATGCTAAATGAAACAAGCCAGTCACATACTGTATGCTTGCATTTATACTAAATGTCCATCATAGGTAAAGCTATAGTGACAGAGTGTAGATTAGTGGTTGTTTGTGGCTGGGGATAGACTCGCAGGGGTGGGCAAACTTTTTGACTCGAGGGCCACAATGCGTTCTTAAACTGGACCGGAGGGCCAGAACAAAAGCATGGATGGAGTGTTTGTGTGAACTAATATAAATTCAAAGTAAACATCATTACATTAAAGGGTACGGTCTTTTTTTTTTAGTTTTATTCATTTCAAATGGGCCGGATCCGGCCCGCGGGCCGTAGTTTGCCCACGGCTGGGATAGAGGGATGGTCATGATATGGAGTGACAGCTAAGGATTATGGGGTCTCTTTTTTTGGGTTATAAATGTCTTAAATTATGTTGATTGCTCAACTCTGAATATACTAAAATCCACTGAGTTGTACACTTTGGAAATATTATGGCATATGAATTGCATTTTAATAAAGATGTTTTAAAAGTGGAATAAAATGTAATATCATCAGAAGAAATAAGACCTTAGGGTAAACAAGCTTTTTATTTTCATAAGTACTTTTACACAAATGACAAAATAATCCTATATAATAAGGAGGGAATATGCAAATTGACCATCACTCCACCACAAAGATAGAGGCAGCCACAGCAGAGGTGGGGGGGGGGTGCGGGGAATCCATAATACAAGATGGCTGCACGCACAGTGGAGGCCAAGTTCCTGTATGGAGCCTTAACAAGCAATCAGCAGGGACCTGAGGCTTCACCCACCACCCTGTGGGGCTTGACGGGGGACCTCAAGGTGTGCCCCCTGCATAGCAGGGCTTTATGGGGGACCTCATGTCATGCTGCCCACCCTGGCACCAGACTGAGGGACCTCAGGCTGCACCTCCCTCACCAGCAGCAGGCCGGGGGACCTGTGGGTGCACTGGGGGACCTGAGGCTGTGCCCTATGCCTGGCACTGGGCCAGGGGACCTGAGGCTGTGGCCCCACCCAGCGGGACCTGACAAGGTTGGGGCCGGTCGGGTCTGGATCTCACCCAATGGGGATGGGGCCAGCTGGGTCTGGGTCTCGTGCAATTTTGAGATGCCACAGATGGGCGGGGACTTGACTCTGCATCCCATGGAGTGCCCCAGACTCTGACAAGAGGAAGATTTGTATATACATTTTATATATGTACTATATATATATATATCCCACGTTCAAAGGCTGTTAAATCACATTGTTTACCCTTATCTTCAGAAAAAAAGCAATTCTACTGTCGAGGTAAACAACCTGCTTCCCTATTTACAATGGTCTGGCTCTCTAGCAACTTCAGCGCGAAATTATACCTAATTTACCTACAAACATCAGGTGGTCATAATAATCTGGCCACTCAGGGTATATAAAAGCCTAAGCAACTGAATGACCAAATGACCGGTCGACCAGTCACTATGATGTGCACTGACCACCAGGGGGGAGACACTCAATGCAGGAGCTGCCCCCTGGTGGTCAGTGCGCTCCCACAGCCAACCTCCCGCAGTCCCTCCCCTCCAGCTGGCCAGGTGGCCAGTGCACTCCTGCAGCCAATCTCCAATGGCTGGCCAACCTTCAACAGTCCCTCCCCTGGCCAACCAACCTCCCACGGCCCCTCCCCGCAGCCAGCCGGCCCCAATTGGCCCTGATCGGGACTGGGTGAGACAGCCCCAATTGGTCCCGATTGCTGGCCAGGCCGAGGGACCCCACCTGTTCACAGATTTGTGCACCGGGCCTCTAGTATATAAATAAACTTGGAAATATTCGTTGCTGACTAAATAGATGTTTTTAAATTTTCTGCTTTGTGTTTCTAAAGGTGTAGGGCCCATGTAGGAAATAATTTGATTTTAGTTATGACAGGTAAGGTGAGAATTCAGCTAGTGGAGAAGAGGATGATGCTTAGGAGAGAACAAATGGAACTTTGGGGTTACCTCCGGCTATCCCTAAATGAGGGGCAGGTGTCACGGACACTAGTGAAATCTCTCAGTGAGAAAAAAAAGAACATAGACAGTAAGGCAGGGGATCTGGTTTTAAGGATAGAGCCACAGCCAGCTATAGCTTTCCTGTGGCGAAGACTGTCTGGCAGGCTTTTGAAACTGTAACACTTGACATTTGTAATACTTGAAAAATCATTTCCTGCTCAGTACTAAAATTACCCTCCATGAACTCACTATATTTAGTAAAGTCTGTTGTACACAACAGTCTTGGATGTGCACTGCATTGGGGAATAAAGGTTTAAAGGTGTCCCTGCCTTAAGAAATGCAGGATGGAGAGAGAAAGGCACCAAAGGAACAGAAACCAAGAGTGGGGAATAAGAATAGAGTCAATACCAGCAATTTGGAGCTGGAAGTCACAGTAAAACCTTTCCTACATAATAGAGAATCCTCGAAAATACTTGGATATATTTTCTCAACTTTCGTATGTGTATGAGACATGAAGCACAGGTTATTCTGTTTGGATATTTAGTGAATTGCTCCCAAGGGCTGAATGTGGAGACATTTTGACAGATTTCACTTGAAATTATTAATATTGTTATATCTCTCAAATGAGAATTATAAGGTGGATTTGAGGGGAATGAAGGACAAGAGGTAACGATTTTTCTAAATTAAGGTATTTCTGTATGTTTTAACTTTTACAGCAGTCTTTCTTGGTTTCAAACTCATCTCTTCTCTATAGGGTTTCCAGATTCTTCTACCACAGGCAGAATCAGTCCCATAGTTTTCTCCATGATTTTCTCAAAGGCAGGGAGCATAGAAATAGATACATAAAAGTCACTTCAGACCATTATGTCACAGATAAAATAGTTGAGAAACAGAAAACTGTAATGGTTCATGCAAGACAAGCTGCTCAAACTTGTCCCTGGACAAGCAGCATTAGCAGCACCTGTGAACATATTAGAAATGTGAAGTCTTGGGCCCTAGACCAGACCCAGAGGCCCTGACACTCTGGGGGATGGGGGGGGGGAAGAGTGTGGCCCCAGAGAGCCATGTTTTAACAAGCCCACCTGGTGATTCCCATTAACATTCAAGTTTGCAAACTACTGCTCAAAGGTAGCATGCTAGTATGAAATAGGCAAAATTAGATCTTTGAAGTGATCTAATAAGTTTATATTGAATTATAACATATTATAGGTAAAAAAGGGATTCAATGCTAGAATGAATCTTTCTAACTTGATTGTTCATGTGGAACAAATCCATTTTTATATTTTCCCATTTAATGTCACCTCTCCAGATACATAAACTGTGTCTTTATCAGAATACTTAAATATAAAGTGAAATGATCAACCCACAAATACTGAGTTTACTCCTTGACAAATGAGGCATCTCATTTCCATAACCAAATCACTTTACTGAATCCAGTTATATTTTTTTTAAGTCAGCATTTTTTTAAAATATGCTTTTATTGATTTCAGAGAGAAGTAGGGAGAGTGTGATAGAAACATCAATGAGATGTTTCCTACTGTGGATTGAGCCCACAACCCAGGTATGTGCCCTGACTGGGAACTTAACCTTGACCTCCTGGTGCATGGAACAATGCTCAACCAACTGAGCCACACAAGCTGGTCACAAATCCAGTTATATTTTAATTTTATTAGCATGAAATGTTCTAATAATTCTGTAGAAACTATTATCTACTTTTCCATGCTTTAAGTATTCTTGGAGGCAATTGAACATTTTTAATATTGGGGAGAAAGACTTTTTCTGTAATGATGCTGCCCACTGCTGGGAGAATAATAAACTATAGTGTTTGTGGGGTCCTATCCAACATAGTTCTTTCAGTATTTACACACTGAATGCTTGTTTTTATGGTTTCAAATATTTTTTTTATACTCAAGGAAGAAGTCACTCTATTAAGAAAAACTAACTATAACAGCATCAGTAAGAAAGAAGGCATGGGCGACTGTGATATATGAGGGAAGAGAAGGAAAAATATCACAGTGGTTGCTATGACCATAAACAGTTCCAAGAAAAGCATCTGGGTCCCTACCAGCTACCTCCTGAAACAAAAGAAAACTCATGCCCATAAGTTCAGCTTTAGCGCATAAATTATAGGTGACTAGGTCTCAGCCATGGTACCCTCCCTCTTTAGTCCTTAATTCACATTGTTTAAGCACATATTTACTTCTTTATGTTAAATTTAATTATTTCGTATTAAATAAGTACATATGGAATGCCAGGAAAAAAAGAAGTAATAGATTGGCATTAAAATAGTCCTAACTCTAAGGCTCTTCACATCTAAAACAAAATTGAAATGTGATTTAAAATTCACTTGCAGTAGACACTCCAAACTTCTTCCCCAAACAAAGAAACAAATCTCACAATTTCCAAAATGTGAACCCTGACTTCCACCAGTGGGGACCACAGACTGCTGAGTGCAAGACATTCCTTAGTCTCTGTCATTGTCATTCTAATGGAGCCTCGCTCTGTCTTATCAAAGCAAATTTCACATTGCTTCACACTTTGCCTTTAGCGGTACTAAAAGATTATGAGGAATTGGGTGATCCTTATCTCATAAATGAGGAAACCAAGCTACAAAAATGTAATCATACATCTAGCATCACGACACTGATTTCAGACCCAAAAACAGAAGCCATAGGGTTTTATTTTCCCTATGTTATTTGGTTAGATTTCATTTTTGTTTGTTCTTTAAATATGTTTTTTTGTTTATTTTTAGAGAAAGAGGAAGGGAAAGGGAGAGATAGAAATATCGATGAGAGAGAAACATCACTGATTGGCTGCCTCCTGCAAACCAAACCCCCTACTGAGAACTGAGCATGTGCTCTAAGATTCGAACCAGTGATCTCTTTGTTCATGAGTTGACATCACTCAACCACTGAGCCACACTGGCCAGACTTGCTTAGCTTTTCCCATCAATCCCATTCTATTTCCAGTGAACAAGTTTACCTTCTTATCTCCTGATAGAAAACGAAAATTTTCTATTTAGTTAAACTCTAACAGTGTTTTATTCAATATTGTCCCATCACCTGGACTTTTAACTTTAGAAAGTATGTACATTAGTATGCATTTTAATTTATATCAGTGATTTTAAAATTTTACTATTTTTACATTCACTGTCATGAGGGCATACAGAAAAAGTATGTTTATTGTGCCTTAATTTTAAGAAAGAGTGAGTGATATAGTGGAAACTGCCTTGACATTGAAATCAGAAGACATGCATTTGATTTTCTTGGACCAAGATTGTATTTATTTGTAAAATGGGGATATTAACTAATGTGCGCAACTAAAATGTGTAGACTTCCGTAGACCTCCATAGGCCAATAGCTGCCATGTAGGAGAAACTAAAAAAAAAAAAAAAAAAAAAAGTATCAAAACCTGAAATATATAGGACATACTAAATGTACTCCAAGTTTTAATCAGGAGACAACAAAATTGTGATTCTACTCCACGAACACTTATAGTGGCCATACAATGTAAGTTCAGCAATATACAGAGACTTGAATGCATTTTTATACTCAATTGCCAGGAGCCGGTCCATCCTTGCTGTTTCAAGGGACCTGGCATATATGGCATATGGTTCTTAATATGTTTGCTTACCTTCTTGGCGCTGTGTTTTAACCAAGGTCGCCTCTCCAAGAAAGGTTGAATCCCCAGGTAGGGATTTTCCCCTGAAGTTAGGGAGGGGATGAAACTCCTTAACTAAGTGCCAGGCGGGTAGTTAATCAATTTAACTACAAACAATCATGCTTAAGCTACATAATCTTTACTCCCTGGAATGGAGATAAGAAACGCCTTAACCTTTGTAATAGAAATTGACAGGATTAAAATCAACTGGTATAAATACAGATGCAACAAGACAACAACAGACAGAACTCAGAACTCAGAACTTAGAACAGAATCAAGAAGACAGAACCTACACGGAGCCTGGAGACAGAAGAACTTCGCTGGAGAGAGCATGCCGGAGGATCCTGGAGAGGGACTGGCCTCGGAGCCTAGAGACAGAGCCTAGCGGGAGAACATGGCAAGGGATCCTGGACTGAACCTGACTACAGAGATTGGCAGGAGAACCTGACTGGAACCTGGACACTGAACCTGACTGGAGAGCCTGGACAGAACCTGGCTGGAGAACCTAGCGAGGGAACATGGCTACAGAACCTCGCTGGAGATCCGAAGCAGAACCTCTCTGGAGATCCGGGCTAGAGATCCTGGCTAGGTTGCTGATCAACTGAACGCTGTCTCCATGTCATTCCTTCTTTGCCGACTCCGTCCACGCCTTTGGGGACCCCTGGACCTGCTGGGGTTCGACCCCGGCACTCAATAATTGATAAATTTCAATAATTTCATCTATTAAATTTATTAAAAATAGACAGTGATGTTCAGGCATGCAAACCCTATAATATCAAGATGCTCTCTCTCTCGCTGATAATTTGGGGATTGTATTTACTTATTAAACAGATACTTAGTGAGCCGAAACAATATGCTGGGTAACAAATAATACAGATAATTGTTAGAAGGCATCTATAATAATAAAAGGGTAATATGCTAATTAGACTGGATGTCCTTCTGGATGAAGCTGGGGCCAGAGGGAAGCCTGGGCCCCAGGTTGCAGAGGGAAGCTGGTGCCAGCATCTGGGGGGAAGGAAGGCCTGCTCTTGCATGAATTTCATGCATCGGGCCTCTAGTCCTATATAATAAAAGCCTAATATGCTAAGTATCTGGTTGTCCAGTTGGCCATTCAACCAATCAAAGCACAATATGCTAATGATATGCTAAGGCTGCTCAACCACTTGCTATGACATGCACTGACCACCAGGGGCAGACAGTTGACTGGTAGTTTAGCTTGCTGCTAGGGTTCGGCTGATTGGGACTCAGCAAGATGTGCTGGACATGCCCTGGAACCCTCCTGCAGTCCCTCCCCAGCTGGCCAAACTCCCACGTCTCTCCCTGGCCCTGATCGTGCACTGGTGGGGTCCCTTGGCCTGGCCTGTGCCCTCTCGCAATTTGGGACCCCTCAGGGGATGTCAGAGAGCTGGTTTTGGCCCGATCCCGCAGGCCAGGCTGAGGGACCCCACTGGGGCAGGAATCTGTGCACCAGGGCTCTAGTATGTTATAATAGGAGATGAGCAATAAGCATGTACAGTCATGCATTGCTTATCAATAGGAATATATTCTGAGAAATGCATCATTAGGTAACTTCATCATTGTGGGCACATCACAGAGTGCACTTACACAAACCTAGATGGTATAGTGCACTACACACCTAAGTTATATGGTACTAGAGGCCTGGTGCATGAATTCGTGTGAGGGTGGGTTCCCGAGGCAGGGCAGGGCCGGGTTGCAATCGGCCCTCCCCTTGCTGGCCTGGGATCTGGATCCATCCTACTGACATTCGTGCCGGTTTTGGGGAGCCACCTGGCGGCCGCTTTTATATTATTTCTTCCTGGTGGAGCGTCTAGGGAGGGGAAGCAGCCGCAGTGCCGGGGCTGACTTACAGGAGGCCAGCAGTGCTGGTCCATCAGTGCCTGGCCTGTTCTCTGGAGATTGGACCTGCAGGACTACTGAGGGAGTGAGTAGCTGCCGCCAGGCTGGTGGGCCATTGGGATGGGTCGGTCAGCTGAGCAGTGTTCCCACTGTGGGAGCGCACTGACCACCAGGGGGTAGCTCCTATGTTGAGTGTCTGCCCCCTGGTGGTCAGTGCGTATCATAGCGACCAGTCGACCGGTCATTTGGTCGCTTAGGCTTTTATATATGTAGATAGCATGTTACTGTACTGAATACCATAGACAATTATGTATCTAAAATATCTAAACATAGGAAATGTACACTAAAAATAAAGTGTAAAAGATAAATGGTACACCAATATAGGACACTTACTATGAATGAAGCAGGACTGGAAGCTATGGCAGGTGAGTGTATGAGTGCACGTGAAGGTGAAGGCCTAGGATATTAATGTGCACTACTGTAGTCCTTTTCTCCATTATACATTTAGGCTACACTTTTTTTTAATTAGCATAGTGTTGCACTATGAGTTTTGGATAACTACCAGGTTAGGACTGCTACAATGTTAGGTTGGCTGTAACCTTTCCCCAGCTGTGATGCTCTGAGGGCTATGATGTACTAAGGGTAGACCAATAGTTGCCATGGTACCACCGTGGTATATGCAGTCCATTTGTTTGTTTTTTAATCCTCACCTGAGGATATGTCTTTTTAATTGATTTTTTAGAGAGAGAGGAAGGGGAAGAGAGAGAAACAGAGTGAAACATAGATGTGAGAGACAAACATCTATTGGTTGCCTCCCATACACACCCCAACCTGGGATCAAAACCGCAACATAGGTATGTGCCCTGACTGGGAATCCAACCGGAAACCTTTTGGTGTGCAGGACTCTCCAACCAACTGAGCCAGCCGGCGGGGCTGTACAGTCCATTTTTCACAGAAACATTATTATGGAGCCCTCGACTGAATGAAGATATCAGGTAGTCCATATATGCAATGAAAAATAAAAATAGGGTAATGTCTTGGAAAGGAATTGAAGGTCAACTTTAGACTCAATAATCAAGGAAGGATAGCTAAAGAGGTAAAATTTAAACTGAGAACTCAATATTGAAAGGGGCACCAGACCAGGAATCTCAAGGCAGAACATTCCGGGCAGGGAGAACAGCCAGTGTGATGCCTACAGGCAGGGATTGGGCATATCAGAGAGATGGAGAGCCTTGGTGTGACCTGACAGGGTAAGGGAGAAGAATGAGTGGCAGTCTCATGCGGGGCGGTGGCAGGATAGAGAGCCTTGTCAAGAACAGGGATTCAATTTGAAGAGCAGTGGAATGGCATGACTTAAATTGTAAGCAACTGTATCCGTTTTAACTGTAAAAGGTGCTTGAATCATGCACCTCCTCTTTTTCTCCCCCCTGAGGTACCTCTATTATTATTACCAGGAGCCAGAGGCCTTCCCAGGTTTCTCAGCGTTATTTCAGGACCCTGAAGTACTGGATTGAATAGCTCTTAGAAGGGTTGAAAAATAGCCCAGCTGATTGAAATGGGCACTTGCTTTCTTATGCTTCTTCATTCTAGAATACTAGGCTACTTGTTTTTATCTTGGAATGAGTTTCCACACTAAGTTAGTTTTTATTGCAAATGTTGTGCTTGGCAAAACACTAGTGTAATCCCAATATAGCATTAGAATTACACACAACTACAGCTTTGTAACTTTGTGCGATTATGCATGCTGAGTTGAAGAAAAAGAAATTAGGATTCTGGTTAACAGGGGAGCATGTACTTAAAAGATTGCAAGCAGGAAAAATAACATCATATATATTCCTTGAATTTAGATTATATTTTGTTCACCAGTATAAAATTTTTAGAAAAAATAGAGCAAAACAAGTAACTTCAGTACATTGAGTTTTATAGTTATCATAAAAGATTTCATAACTAATGTTAAATAGTGAAAACAAGATGAAGCTTAGTGGATATACAAGATCAGATAATATTTGTCTTATTTTTTAAATACATTTTTATTGATTTCAAGAGAGGGAGGGAGAGGGAGAGACAGAAACATCAATGATGAAAGAGAATCATGGATGGGCTGCCCCTTGCACGCCCCCCACTGGGGATGGAGCCTGCAACCCAGGCATGTATCCTGTTGGGAATTGAACCATGACCTTCTGGTTCATAGGTAGATGCTCAACCACTGAGCCACAGCAGCTGGGCTAACAATATTTTAGACTCATGACTAAGCTGGTAAATAAATTAAGTGAAGGTGCAGAAATTTGTTAAATTGGCACTGTGCACAGACACCTGACTTCTGGGAGAGGGAGAAAGCAATGTCATACATCTTGCATAATAGTCCCTCTCTGGTAAGATTAGTTGATAACACAAGAGAATTTTCCTTGGCTTTACCTGACAGAAACTTGATTCATCTTCCAGCAAGAGCAATTTTTCTACCATATTCAGCAATAGTAGCTTCTGAAGGGCTTTCTTATCTCATTTCTTATTCATCAATCTCCAAAAGACATGCTAAAAAGAGCAAAATGTAAATCTCTTTATCACTAAATTAATCCAATTCTTTTCATTTGTCTTTCATGAGAGACAGCCTCATTGTCAGCTGAGTGTAAGTAACAAATGCTTGTCACTTCCCAGTGCTCAAAGAGCAAGATCTAAGAGAGATCATTTCTCTTGACAAATGTATGTTCACACAAGAAGCTACCTTATTCTCAAATGATTTTCTTGTCATGTCTTTTTAAATTAAAATATACCCATACTATATGGAGAAAAAATATGATGGCTACTTTATATAATTATATTTCTCATGAGGCATATCTCCTTGTTTCTTAATTTAGCATTTTTGCCAGAATGGATATGAAAAAAACATAACACTATATTCTCATATTTTTCATAAAGTATTCTTATTAACATGGAATTTTA